>NW_022196783.1:0-135700 GCF_008641045.1 Pistacia vera | reverse complement strand
ATAATTTTTCAAGGAGAACAAGATAGGAGCCTTGGGTCTTCAAATTGAAGGGTTTAAGGTAAGGATTAAAAGCCCTAGTTTTGATGTGATTTGAAGATTTGAGATAGATGTTGAGGTATAATGTAATATATGTAGGACTAAGGTGTAAAGGAAGATAAAGGCAAAGGAATTGGTGGGGGAATTCTTTAAAAAGGTAAGGAAGAACCTCCCATGACTTCAGGGATTATGCTAGGGTTTCTAGATTTTTATGAAACCTTAAATTAAGGCTTTAAGACATAGAATTAGTTGATGGCAAGTGTTGTTGAACTCATTAATTTTATTTATTGCCTTGAATTCATTATACATGATGTTATTGCCATTTATGTTTTATGATTGTTATGTTTAATTGAAGAAAATGAAGTACTGATGTTGATTGTGGCAAAACTTGTAGTATTGGAGGCGACATGGTGTTGAATGGTTGCTATTAGGAGTGTTGATGTGTTGTTTGCATTAGCTTACAATAATGGATGATTATGGGAATGAGATTTTACACTTCCTTTAAGATAATAAAGACTATTAAGGGGAGTTTTATTTGATCCATAAGTTGAGCTATTGGTTAATTGTCAATAGGAATTGATGTGGCATAGTTTAATATTAAAAATTCGGATTTGGTAAGTTTAGGAGTTATGTTAAACATGCTTCGGTATTTCAATCATAACCCGAGTTATAGAAATCGAAATGATATGATTCTTGAAGCACTAGAAATTTAAGACATAGCCCTATAACTTTTATGTTTATGCCAAGAGCAAATTCATTTAGGAAATGGATGGAAAATGGCCCGAAGAATAAGCTTCTAGTTATTAAAGTTTAAGATTTAACATAATTAATTCTTATGATTATGAATTGATTATATATTGATGTGATTAAGCTGTAATGACTTCTTTCTACTATCATATTCATACACTATATTAATAAAAATACAAGTATACTTATCAAAATAGTTGGGCCCAAAAATTTTCTTTACTTAATATAGACATTCTTTACATAATACATTACCATTTGTACAAAAAAGACTCTCAAAATAGTGGACAATGTAGCCAAGTCTCCCTGCTTGCCGACGTCCATCCGACCACGTCCTTACCTATGTCCTGCAAAAACATAGAAAACAACGGGGTTAGCACAAAGATGCTCAGTAAGTAAATCCTCTACTCCACTATCCCCATGTATCATTCTTCAATTCTTTCCTTACTCTTGTCACTTTCTCTTATTCAATCTCTCTTGATCTTTCTCTGTTTCTAGTTCTTACTGTTCTTTTTTTTCTTTCTATTCTTTCTTTCTCTTGGCTCTTTCTTTCTTTCTTTCTACTCTTTCTTTCTATCTATTCTTATCGCCCATGAGGGATATCATGATAACATGCATGGATGAGATGCATATGCACTAATGCAAAGCAATGCATTTTCTCTCTTTTCTTTTCTTTCTATTCTTTTCTTATTCTTTCTCTTATTCTTTGCCGATCGGTCCTGGTTGATGCATGGATTCGGAACCCTTGGCCATGTGAGTGTACTCTCTCTCGTTTATAGCCCTCATCCGCATGTATTCTTACATGCTATACAAATTCTTTTTCTCATTCTCATTCCGCTCTCTCATGGCAGAGACCGCTCTCTCACGACGGTTTACATGCGGGTAATTCTACACTCACGGGTTCTCCATCGCACAACCTATTCTCTTTTCTCTTCTTTAGCACTTTTTTATTCATGTTATTCTCTAGTGCTAATTCTTTCTTTCTCTTTATTCTAAGAGAATTAGTTCTTTTCTTTATCTTTATTCTTAGTGTGTTTCTTTCTCATTACTCATATTTCTTTCTTTGATGATTACACATATATATAAACATATGCATATGGATGGCTCATGCCTAGAATCTTTTCTTATATGCACTCATGAAATGCAAATATGCTATGTTGCATAAAGTAAGGTTCTCTACTTCTACTCATGCTTCTCTTAGGCCTTTCATCAAACAATATGTGTGCATACATAAACTCTACTCTAACTATAATTCTACTTCTTTCTTAACCATCCAAAATTGGAGTTCAACTCCTTTAAATCATCACACATCCTGCAAAGAAAACACACTTCAAATATTCCTCTCAAATTCTTCTAAAGCTATCCATACTTCTATCAAATTTTATCAACACAATCCACCCTTCTCATGGTGGAAATCTCTCCATAAATCAACATTGAACTCATTCATAATCCATCAACTCATTTCAAACATAAAAATTCAAGATTAATCATATACAAATCTCTATACATCATTCAATCATGCAAATCAAAACTTAGGTGGATTTACTTACCATATACTCAAGTAGAATCCACTTAAGCTCTCAACTCTTGATGGCTTGATGCTTTCTCTTAAACCTTAAACACAAACTTAGTAAGGATCCTACTTTACACTAATAAAAATTCACATCTAGAGTAAGGATTCTTACCTTTAAGTGCTTAGGATCAACTTGTAACAACTTCTAGTCAAAAGCCCTCCAAAAATCCTTGGAAAATTGAATGAAAGCTTGTGAGAATTGAAGGATGGAAAAGGCGGTGGAAAAGAAAGAATGAAAGGGTTTCTAAAGCTAAACCCTTAATATCTCATGTTTTCTCCACTCTTTCCCATTTTACCCTTACTCTTTCTTAGGAATTCCAACTGTGGCCTTTAATTCTTTGCAAATGGACCCCTATTTAAACTATTCTCCATGCAATTTCCTTGCATTTCACTCCCCACTTTTCCTACTAATTAGGGGTAGAATGGTCATTGTGCCCCAAAGGAAGAATTCTCTAGAAACTCAGAAGAATTTTCAGCCGAATCTTAGCCGCGGCGACAACGTTTCCAAGGCCTATGTCGCCGCGGTGACGAGTTTTCTTCGCCGCGGCGAAGTCTGCCTTTCATAAATTTCAACAAGACTTCACCAATTTCAGGGCATTCAAGCAATTTCAACACATACACACTTAACTAAGGGCACAAAAACAACTTTAAGGGCAAAATGAGCAAATATCAGTTACGTACCTCAAGCGGGCGTTATATAAGCCATGTACTAATGTTTACCCATTAGTTAGATGATCTTTGAAAGATATACATGGTCATAATGTGAATTCATGATTAATGTTATGAGATGGCATGAAGATGCAATGTAATACATGTTTTAAAATGATGAATGTGAGCGAGAGGTAATGTAAATGGATTGATAATCCATAGATGAATTAAAAGTATTAAGCTCACTAAAATATGTATTTACATGCCATAAAATGTTAGAGATGCATATAGACATGATGGAAAACACGTAAGCATATCCTCGTATACCGGTTGAGGAAAAAAGAATAAATGCTTTAGATGATAAATAAAGAGTAAGCAAGCCTCCTGATGTTATGAGCTCTAGATGAATTTGAGGCTAGATGATATGAAGTGCTTAAGCCGCTAAGACAAGTCCGATTGGCTAGACGTTAAATGCTTCATATGCATTTAGTTGCATTACATGAGTTCTGATGTTATTTACATCATGAGATGATTTATACTCATGTTAGATGATATTTAGATGTTATTTCATGACATGTAATGTGTGTGTACTATGTTTACATATTTATTTGTATGTGTATGCATTGATGTTTATATAGCCATGGGATAAAATGATGAACAACATATGAATTAGTAAAAAAGGGAAGTATACCTAGATGTAAAAGATAAGTGGTGTGTTAAACCTAGATGTAAAAGATAAGTGGTGTGTTAAACCTAGATGTAAAAGATAAGTGGTGTGTTACCAAATATGTTTAAATGAAGGTCAAGTAGCACATTTAGAATGAAATGGATCATTCCTTACTGAGCAATTAGCGCTCACCCTTTCATTGTTGATTGCTTTGCAGGTAGACCAGAAGCGAAGGATGCTAGAGACAGTGGGGTTACACGTGAGGGGAGATTATTTGTTGTCATCTTGATGTAAATAATGTAAATGATAAATGTTTGTGAAGCACCTTTGGAAGCTTCCACCCTATAAATATGTTTTGATTGTGTAATTTCTAGATAAATTCTTAAAGTTTTTGAAATTATAAGTTTGGATCTTGCTTGACATCTTATATGAATGTTTTGGATATTATTATTATTATCCTTACACAGGTTTTTCTAAGTACAACTCGTTCTCCAGACATGTATCTCCCAGATTCCATTGAGGGGTATTCAGAGGATACCTAACTGGAGAGGGGTTTTACATTTGGTATCAAACCAAGTATTTTGTTACTTTAAAAAATTGTGTTTTAAGATTTTTTCTATTACGAAGTCATGCATTTATGAGAGTTGATGACAATATCTCTCATGTAAAGTTCTGCTGCTCTAGTTGTCCAATTGTTGTAAGTATGTTTACCTGATTTTATGTAAGGATTGATTTAGATGATTAACGTTATATGTGTCACTGTGATAGGGAATAAATATGAGGAATACAAGGAGAACGGATCCAGGTCGCAGTGATGCTTCAAATGCACAGGATGTTCCAACTGCACTTGAAGCTTTTAACCCAGCAGTTGCTACTTCAAACGCTCTGGGTTTAGATGTTGCAACATTGGAGTGTATGATCCAGGAGGCTATTAATAGAGCTTTAATGAGAACCCCGTCAGAAAGTACAAGTACTCCGATGACAACGGTGGTGACCAATGTGGTACCAAGTCAAGCAATAGGGACGAGTACCCCAGAAGTATTGGTTACTCCAAAGCAGATTGAACCGATTTATAGCCTCTCAAGTAAACATAGCCTCCAAAATTTAGCGGCACTAATGATCCAATAGTAGCGGAACAATAGATCAAGTTGGTGGAGAAAGCTACTACTTTATTTCCTATGACACATCAAGAGAAGATCTAGTACGCTACGTACCTATTGAGAGGAGATGCTATGACATGGTGGGAGCTTATGGAGTAGACTCAAGATACCACCACTCTCTCTTAGTTAGGGTTCAAGGAATTGTTTGAGGAGTAGTACCAGATGGCGGACCTGATATCTTCTAAACCACAAGAGTTTATTAGTCTGTAACAAGGAAATATGACAGTCAAAGAGTATTCAATCAAGTTCAACTCCTTGGCTAAGTTTGACACGATTAGAGAGATTCGTGGGCGGACTTCACCCTACTATCACCAGAGATGTTATGTTGGGTCATCAGCCCTCCCAAACATATAGTGAAGCACTCACCAGAACCATCAGAGTAGAGGTGTACTTAAGGAAAGAGACTAGATTAGCTATTCCCCCAACAATGGCAAGCAGTCTTCTCTATATTGGCAAATCCAGTAGAGCAAAACAAGTTGTTGGCAAAGATGATAAGGGTACAGATGAGAAAGGAGTCCGAACTAAAGCCAATAGGAAGGACATGAAGAAAAAGGGCTAGTAGAGGAAATGTGAGATCAGTTACTGTAAGAAATGTCAGAAGAGACACAGGGGTGAATGTTTGGTGGGGACCAATGTTTGTTTCAAATGCCGCCAGCCAGGTCATATTGTTAGAGATTGTCCTATTGGTTTTGCTACACATTCCTTCATCTCCTATAGTATGATTAAGAGATTAGGGTTAATGCCTATTAGAGTATAACAAGCCATTAGGATTGAATTGTCTGATGGTGATTGTGTAGTGACCAATGAAGTCTTAATGGGGGAATTAGTGACTATTAGAGGTCAAGATATGATGGTAGATTTGATTGTCTTCAATATTCCAAACTTTGACATCATTCTCGGGATGGACTTTCTTAGTAGATATGGAACAGAGATAGACTGTCGTAGGAAAAAAGTCAAGTTTAATCTAGACCATGGGGATAACTTCATTTTTGGAGAAGGGCACCCAACTGCATGATGATTAGTGTAGCAAAAGCTAGGAAGATGTTGAAAAATGGGTGTTCTGGGTACATTGCACATGTAGTAAATAAGGGAGAGAGTTCAAGCCCAACTGTACATGAGGTACATGTGGTAAATGGATTCATTGATGTGTTTCCAGATGAATTTCCAAGTTTACCTCTAGAGAGGAAAGTGGAGTTTAGTATAGAACTGGCCCCCGGCATAGCACCCATTTCAAAGGCTCCTTATCGCATGGCCCCAACTGAGCTTCAAGAATTGAAGAAGCAGTTACAAGAGTTGTTAGACAAGGGCTTTATCAGGCCGAGTCATTCCCCATGGGTTGCTCCAATTCTATTTGTGAAAAAGAAGGATGGGTCCATGAGGATGTGTATAGATTACCATGAACTGAATAAAGTAACAGTAAAGAATAAGTACCCATTGCCCAGGATAGATAATTTGTTCGACCAGTTGAAAGGTGTCTTAGTGTTTTCTAAAATTGATCTAAGGTCAGGATATGTAATAGCCGCTTTCGACTCATGTACTCATAAAAGATACATAATGAAAACACATGGAAAATAACATAAATAGTTGGGCCCAAAATTTTCTTTCATTAAACATATATATGTATATAGATATTCTTTACACAAAAATTGTATCATGTACAAAAGTGATCAAAAACATGGTGGACAGTGTAGCCATTTCCCTTCACTTGCCGACGCCCATCCGACCGTGTCCTCACCTAGACCCTGCAAAACATAGGAAATAACGGGATGAGCACTAAAACAATGCTCAGTAAGTAAATCCTCTACTCATCTAACCCCGTAACTCCCTCTAATTCTTTCCTTACAATTCTCATTTACTCTTTCTCTTATACTTCTCCCTATTTTCTCTTTCTCATAACTCTTTTCTACTAACTCTCTTTAGTAAGTCACGGCCTCATCTTACCGGAGGCACGGCTGGGACTCACTCCCACTCTACGTGACTTTTACTCATTCTAGCCAATCGGACTCGGTTATGCATGGATTCGGAACCCTTGGCCATGTGAGTGTATAATCTCTCTCTTGGGTACTCTCAGGTATAGCCCTTATCCGCATGCACTCTCACGGGCTACACCACCTCTCTCTCTCATACTCATGCCGCTCTCTCAATGCGGCGTACATGCGGGAATACTTTACCCATTACTCACGGGTTTCCCATCGCACAACCTATTCTATGCTCTTTTCTCTCTTTTATTCTCTAGTGCTCAATCTCTCTTTCTTTTTACGAAAGCTCACACTCAAAGTTCTCTACTCTTTTTCTACTCGTTCTGTAATGCATAATTAATGCATATGGATGACTCATGCTCATTAATGTGCTAATGAAATGCAATTATGCCATGTAGTAATAATTAAGGCTTTCTACTCTTACTCATGCTTCTTTTGAGCATTTCATCATACAACTCATGTGCATATAAAACTCTATTTTAACAATAACTCTTCTCTTCTCCTGAACCTTCCCAATATGGGAGAAAACTCTCTCATAAAGTCTAATTTCCTGATAATGAAACAAACACTTCTATAGGGTTTACTCAAACTCAGTGTACGGTGTGTCATGCGCCTCCAAAAGAATTCTCTTTTTCAACTCATCGTTCGAAGGAATGCACAACCGATTTCTGAAATAGAGGACACCATCAACTAAGTAGAACTCTATTGTCTTGCCCTCAAGCACTTGCTGCCCTAATCTCTGACACCACTCATCGACCACTTGTTTTTCTTTAACGTCCTCTAATAAAGTAGACTGAATCTCTAACCTAGCAATCCTTCCCAGAATCACTTCTATCTGCTCTCTACAAAACTTTTCTATTAGTTCTTTCTGCTTGGTGCGTCGGGATAGATAGGCTTTTCTACTCAGGGCATCGGCTACTACATTGGCTTTCCCCGGTTGGTACTTAATCTCACATTCATAATCCTTCACTAGCTCTAACCACCTTCTCTGTCTCATTTTCAGCTCCTTTTGAGAGAAGAAGTACTTTAAACTCTTATGATCAATGTAAATGTTACTTTTTGCACCATAAAGGTAATGCCGCCAAATCTTCAAAGCAAAAACCACGGCTGCCAACTCTAAATCATGCGTAGGTTATCTTGTTTCATATTCTTTCAATTGCCGAGAAGCATAAGCTATTACCCTACCTAACTGCATTAAAACCGTGCCTAATCCTTGCAATGAGGCATCCGTATAAATGTCATAATCTACACCTTCCTGTGGTAACACTAACACTGGAGCTGATGTTAACCTCTTCTTCAACTCTTGGAAACATTCCTCATAAGCTTTTGACCATACAAAAGAAGTCTTCTGTTTGGTAAGAGTTGTCAACGGTTTAGCCAACTAGGCAAACCCTTCAACAAATTGTCTGTAATAACCTGCCAGGCCTAAAATACTTCTGACCTCTTTTACTGTCTTCGGCCTCTGCCACTCAAGAATTGCCTTTATCTTACTCGGATCTACTGAAATCCCTTCCTTCGACATTGTATGGCCCAAAACACAAAAACTTCGCCAAGTTTTACAAATTTTAGGGCAACCACTCAACCAACTCACAATATCCATTCAACCAAGGCCAACTAAATATTATTAACAATAAATAAACTCAATTAAAGCTGAAGCAATGAACATTTAAGCCATACAGCAAATCTTAACTAGTACCTCAAGCGGGGCATTATAGGATACCCTCAGGTTAGAGTGGCTAAGGAAGATATACTGAAGACGGCTTTTTGAACAAGGTATGGGCATTATGAATTTGTTGTGATGCCATTAGGATTGACTAATGCACCTGCAATTTTTATGGACTTGATGAACAGAGTTTTCCATGATGTCCTTGACAAGTTCATACTGGTGTTTATTAATGATATCCTGGTTTATTCCAAGACTTCAGAAGAACATTTCCAGCACTTGAGATTTGTGTTACAGAGATTAAGAGAGAAACAACTATATGCCAAATTTTCAAAATGTGAGTTTTGGTTGGATCAGGTTACCTTTTTGGGTCATGTGATCTCTAGAGATAGTGTATCAGTGGATCTTGGTAAAGTAAAGGCAGTGCTTGAGTGGCAGAGGCCAAAGACAGTGAAAGAGGTTAGTGTAAGTAATTGATTTACCATACGTAGCAGAAAACAAAAAATTCAACCAGTAAATCAATTACCTTTCTTTGCCTAGATCCAAGTATAGATTATACTGTTTACATGTTTATAAACAAAAATCTGTATAAAGTAAATACATTCAAGGATTAGAATACTTATGTACGTTTCGAGGCTCCTTCGAATATCTCTGATTTCAGATAGGAACACTGTTCACGTACTGTTCACGGTACTATTCACCGTCTATTGTTCACATGATTTTTTGCTAATCGATCCAAAGTAGGATCACACTCACAGGATGAAGATAATCCGCAAAACCTTTGATTATTTTACTAGAACAATCAAAGGCATCAAGAATCAAGAAAGAAAAACAAGAAAAGTTTTATTCTTGAGAAAGAGAGATATAGGGTGACTACGGTTTTAATTGAATAAATAATTCTATTATGTTTTAATTTTAAGTTGCACTTATATAGTGCAACAATTAAAACTTTATTCCACTTAGGAATAGCCATGGGCTCCAACCCCAGTTCACCCTTGCAACCAAACACACTTTATGGTATTTTATTTAATTAATTATTATTATAATTAAAATCAATTAATATATAATAATATATTAACATTCAATTAATAATAATAATTCATTTAAATATATACATAAATATATTTAAATTTAATCTCACTAATTTAATTTTAATATTAAAATTAAATACAAGCAACAACCTCAGCAAATTTAATTACACTGTGAGATTACCAAAATACCCTTTCGTCTTAAAAGACGAAAATACCTTTCTCGCAATTTGATTCTGAAATTATCTTCTAAGTATGTGACCCGCAGGCTCCTTATCATATCAACAGTGAGTAGTATCACGATTAACACCAATTAATCGTCTCACTACACACAGACCAAGATTGGCCCCTAGCAAGGCATCATGGCCACCCGATAGATTCAGATTAAACGAAGCTGCAACCTGTCAATGGTATGGTTACCATGCAATCAAATCCTTTCATCAATTGTTATCTCATCAAGATTGAGGTACATAAATAGTGTCAACCTCAGATATCCTCGACATGTTTGTATTAAGTTACTGGACCAATGATAGGAATATTAAATTGGATTGAACATCAGCTTAATCCCACTGTGGCCACAGATTTAGTGTCATTGTCATTTACTGAATTACCCAGTGAGATAACTTCTCCCTTACCCAAAGTGATGAATCCTTTGTTGATCAATCATAGTCTCGATACACTTCTCAATGTAGCCAATCACTACCCTATTGATAGCTCTAAATAGAGCTACGTTGGGCTAGTGTCAAACTACACCAATTGGTGCACAAGGCGCTCTGGTGATCTCAAGTCAAAGGATCACATGCACCACCATTCGTTAGAGAATTTATTCCATAGACACTGTTGTTACCATCCATAAGGAATCCTCTAGTGGGTTTGTCTAGTGAACTTGCCTCTAGCAAGCACCCATGCGTTGCACCAAGTTGTCGGCAAACAACCTTGACAAGACCTGAAGAGGACTAAGGATATGTTCTTGGCTTATAAAGGGGAAGATGAGCTCACTGTAAGAGGATACAGTGATGCTAGTTTCCAAACGGGTAAAGATGATTATCGATCACAATCAGGGTTTGTACTTTGTCTCAATAGGGGTGCAGTGAGCTAGAAGAGCTCAAAGCAAAGCACTGTAGCGGACTCTAGAATGGAGGATGAGTATATTGCATTATCTGATGCGGCCAAGGAGGTAGTCTAGATTAAGAAGTTCGTTACCAAAATTGGTGTGGCTTCCACAATTGATCCAATAGATGTCTATTGTGACAATAATGGAGCAATTGCTCAAGCAAAGGAACCACGGTAATCGTAAATAGTGTTCCTGTCCGAAATCAGAGATATTCGAAAGAGCCTCCAAACGTACGTAAGTATTCTAACCCTTGAATGGATTTACTTTATACAGATTTTTGTTTATAAACATGTAAATGGTATAATCTATACTCGGATCTAGGCAAAGAAAGGTAATTGATTTACCGATTGAATTTTTTGTTTTCTGCTGCATATGGTAGATCAATTACTTACAGTGGTATCAGAGCCTCGGGTATTGGATTATATTGTTTAATTGATGTTTGATAACATGTATATTTGTTTGATAACATGTTATTGCATGATTTGAAGTGTTTTTAAATATGGAAAAATTATATATGTTGAATGTCTTAATTAATCAATTGATTAAATAATGTGTTGATTGAATGTGTATTGGTTGGTTGGTGTCTTGGTCGAATGTTTAAGCATTCGATTTGATTTGGATCCGTGTCATTATGTGAAAAATTGCAAAAGATGTTATTGTGCCTGATTCACAGTTTTGCGATGTTAGTCATGGCGAAATAACACTTCGCCACGACGAGATGCAAAAGTGAATCTGGCCGCGGCGATATAAAACTTCGCAGCACTATAAAACTCTCTGGAACGATTTGTGTTTTCTAGAAGTTCACGGTCGCTGTGGCAAAATAAAACTTCGTTGCAATGACCATGTGTGCATGAACTTTGCGGAGGCGAAGAATTTCTTCGCTGTGGAAAGAAACCTACTGTTCCATTTTTCGCATAGGGGCTAAATTGTAATTTTCTTAACCTTTAAAGCAGATATTAATTCTGCACGTTTAAGGTGGTAACTTGATAATTCAACCCACCTAATTCAAAAATTGATTGTTTTTAAATGTATGCAATGTTCTTGTTTGATAATTGCATGGTGCCTGATACATGAGCCTTAGATCTATTGTTTATCGTTTGTTGTTTATTGGGTTTGTTTGTAATTTTTATAAACAAATAGGACCTGTGTGTCCTGCCTCTCTCTCTTAAATCTCCATGTATTTCTTCTCCTCATCGCACTCCCCTTGTATGTAACGCGAGGTTTCTATTTTATTGATGTAAATTAGAATAGGATTTTTATTATAAAATTATTTGAAATGATCGTGAAGAAGAAACAAAGGAGCTATGAAGAGGAATAACTTGAAGATCCAAGATTTATTTTTAAACCATAGCTTGACCTACCGATTCCTCTAGGCTCAAGGAAATCAGTTTTAGTGGGCCATGTACCGGCATGTTTAATTTTTTGTTTAGAATGCATGCTAAGGTTGAATGTTCAATAACATGCCAAACAATGTCATTCTAACAAAGATAATAATCTAGTGAAACATTAAATAAAAACCCTCAAATAAGATATATTAGGTCACATATGCCTTCCATCACCATGGTTTTAATCAAACCACTGTTTGTTGGAACCTTGTTTGCCACAGCGAAGGGTACACTTCTACCAGTGGGAGGTTAAAATTCATTGCAGTTTTCCTTAATGATGATGGGTCGACTTAAAATGACAGTTTTGCTTGTTTGCCACAGCGAAGGTTGATAAACAAGTCATGGGCATAGTAGAGAAGTACACATGTTGAGTGTACATGGCGACATGTAGTGTCCATTCTACTAATACTGGGAATCACACTTGAGGATGATAGCTAGGTCGTTGGATTGTGTGATTGGCTTATTGCCTTACTTCACATTTGAGGTTGTTAGTGGGAGCTATCAACTGGTGTGGATTAAGTTTGTTGGCCTACCTAATCAACCCATTTTGGCTTGTTCGCCACAGCGAAGATTTGAAATGGGCTACATGGGATCTCAGTCCACTAGGAAAGCCAACGGGCTTTCCCGAGTTAATAGTAAGGGCTATTGGCTTGAGGAAAATAGTGGGAGTGTTTTTTAATAAAAGACCATATTAAGAAATAATAAACATTATATTGACTTTACTTTTCAAAATTGTAGAATCACTTAAAAATGAGCATTATGAACCTACGACCAATAATTGAGAAAGAAAACAGGTTGGATGGATCCAATTTCCCAGAATGGTATCGTAATCTTCGGATTATACTTAAGTCTAAAAAGAAATTGTATATCATTGATAAGCCATACATGGCTGAGCTTGATCCTGATGCCACTCAGGAATTAAAGGATACTTATCAAATTTTCCTTGATGATTCTGATGGCATTCAATGCTTGATGTTAGCATCGATGACACCAATGTTGCAAAAGCAGAATGAGAATATGGATGCTGCTGCCAATATGCAATGTTGCAAGAATTAAGGTTTACTACTCATGCTCATACTTCTCTTAGGCATTTCATCAAACAACTAATGTGCATACACAAACTCTACTTTATCTATAACTCTGCTCCTCTTTTTCACCATCCAAAAATGGGAGGAAACTCCCTCACATAGCTATAATTCCTGTCATAAAAGAACACTCCCAAAGAAATTACTCAATCTCCTCCAACTTCATCTCAACCTACATCATCATGCAATCTCAACACTTCTCATAATTCAATTATATTCAATAACAACATAGATAAATACTCATAACATCTCAATCTCTTAACAAGCATAATACATACATGCATAAAGAAATCTCTACTCAAAAGATTTCTTGAATCCCAACTTCGGATTTACTTACCTTCTGAATGAATGACTCCACTAGCACTTCTCTTTCCTTTGGTAGATGGTCATTTCTCTACAACTTTAAACAACATACTATAAGGCTTCAACACATCTATGGATAAATTTCACCTCTAAAGCAAGAGTCCTTACCTTAGGATGTTGTAGATTAATCTTACTAAGATCCAACTAAAAGCCCTAAAAAAAATTCTTGAAAGATTAAAGGAAAAGTTGAGAGGAAATGGTGAAAGGGTATGGCGGTGGAAGAAGAATGAATGAAGGTTTACTAAGCTTAACCCATTTTTAGCTCAAAATATCTACATGCATTCCCAATTTGCCCTTGCTCTTTCTTGAAAATTCCATCCTTATCCTTTGATTCATTACAATCAACCCCCACACTAACATATTTTCCATGAAATTTCCTTACATTTCACTCCCCACTTTTTCTGCTAATTAGGGGTAGAATGATCATTTTGCCCTTAGGGAAAAATATCTAGAAACTTTAACAAAAATCCTGGCGAAGAAATCCAGGGCATACGTCGTTGCGATGAAGACTCTTCTTCGCCCTGGCGAAGACCATAACTCAAATTCGCCAAGTCTAACCAATTTCAGGGCAAACACTCAACCAAACCAACACATCACTTCAACCAAGTGCCAACCAAACAATATTAACACTATAACAACTCAAATAAGGGCAAAAACAAGAACATTCAAGCAATAACCTAAATTAGCTACGTATGTAACGACCCCCCTGAGGTACGTAGTTATTGTTTCTTCTTTTGCTCTTATTTGAGTTGGTTTTTGGTATATTGTTTGATTGAGTGTTGTGTTGAATGCTTGCCTTGAAATTGGTTGAAAATAGAAGAAGTTCAGTGTGCCAAGCTTCGCCGTGGCGAAGAAGAATCTTCGCCGCAGCGAAGAGGTGTTGAAACCACGGGGAAACTCTCTAGACAGTTTCGCCGCGGCGACAGGCCGACCAAAATGTTTATTAATTTTAGATATTTTCTTCCCTAAGGGCAATTTGACCATTCTACCCTAATTAGCAGGAATAGTGGGGAGTAAAATGAAGGATATTTCATGGAGAATATGTTGATATGGGATGTGTTTGTAATGAATCAAAGGATATAGATAGAATTCCCAAAGAAGAGTAAGGGAAAATGGGAATGCTTGTGTATAAATTTCATTAAAAGGAATTAAGTCATTGCAAACCCTTCATTCTTCTTCTCCAACGCCACTCTCCTCTCTTGCTTCTCTTAACTTCTTTTTCCTTTGATCAAGGAGTTTTAAAGGGCTTTTGAAGTGATTTGGGGTAGAAAATCAACCTAAGGCATCCTAAGGAAAGGATTCTTACTTTGGTTGTGAAGCTTTGTGAGTTTTAGTATATATTGAATATTGAGGGTTTTTGTTCTTTTGGTTAAGAGTAGAGAAAAAGTCAAGCAAACCAAGTGAAAGGAAGAGTTAGTTAAGTCTCTCCATGACAAGGTAAGTAAATCCCAACCCAAGTTGAGATTTGAGAATTTTTGATTAGGGTTTTGATAGCAATGATGTATGTATGTGATATACATGTATATGCCATGTTATTGAGGCTTAGATAGAGATTTCTAGTGCTTTGTGATTGTTTATACCTTTCAAATATAAGAAATGAGTGTGGGTTGGAAAGGTAGTTTGAGATGGGATTGAAGGGGTATTGTGGAACCCTTTTTGGAAGTGTCTTTCTTTGAGGTTTTGTGGTTATGTGAAGGGGTTTCTCTCCATTTGGATGGTTAGAAAAAAGATTTAGAATCATGCTATAGTAGGTTTTATAATGCACTTGAGTTTGTTTGATGAAATGCCTAAAGAGGTTTGAGTAGAGTAGTGAACCTTAATTCTTGCAACATTGCCTGTTGGCATTTCATAAGTGCATTAGTGGAGATGAACCATCCCTAGGCACTAATTGTGCATTGAAAAGTGACCTAAGAAAGAGTAGGAAACTTTGTGTATGCAATTACTCCATGAGTAGAGAACTTGGTGGATGCAACTACTCTAAGGGTAGAGGGAATGAAAATGCTAGAATAGAGTGAATTAGAAGAGTAGTAGAGATGGGTCGATGTTTGTGATCGTCACCTGATAAGTAGTAGAAACGGGGGATGCTTTGTGATCATCACCCGACAGTTTGGAATCGGGTTGATGCTTTGTGATCACCACCGAATAGCCCTTAGAGATGGGTTGATGCTTGTGATCGTCACCCGATAAGTAGTAGAAACGGGTGGATGCTTTGTGATCATCACCCGACAGTTATGGGAATCGAGTTGATGCTTTGTGATCACCACCCGAATAGCCCTTAGAGATGGGTAGATGCTTGTGATATCACCCGATAAGTAGTAGAAACGGGTGGATGCTTTGTGATCCCACCCGGTTAGTCATTAGAGAAAGGGTTGATGCTTTGTGATCATCATCCGACATTTATTAGAGGGGTTGATGCTTGTGATCATCACCCGACAGTGATTAGAGACGGGTTAATGCTTGGTGATCGTTACCCAAAAGTCATGAGAAAACGGGTAGGTGCTAGGTGGTCTCCACCGATAGTTATGAAAACCGAGTAGGTGCTTCGTGATCCCCACTCGGTAGTCACTAAGAATGGGTTGGTACTGTGTGAATTCCACCCGATAGTAATGGAGAGTGAGATGGTACTATGTGAACGCCATTCGGCCGTACCTCCGGTAAGATGAGGCCATGACGTTTAGTAGAAACAGAAATAGAAACAGAATAGTATAAGGAAGAATTAAGTGTAATACATACGGGACAGACAGATAGAGGGTTTTACTTACTGAGCATTATTTTGTGCTCACCCCGTTATTTCCTTTGTGGATGCAGGATCTAGGTGTTGATGCAGTCGGAGGGGCGTCGGTAAGCGAGGAGCAATAGCTACACTATTTCCCCTGTTTTGTCTTTTAAAATGAATTTTTGTAAACAATACTCTTTGTGTATAAAAGACATATGACTTATAATGAAAAGAAAGTTTTTGGGCCCAATTTTCTATTGTTATTATGGATGCATTGTATAGTTTTCAGCAGTTGTTACAACGTACCTCAAATGAGGTATTACAGTAAGATATACTAGACGAAGGATGGGAAGATGTGCTACAAGCAATGGTTGAACATCAAGAGGAGGTTACTCCACAACTTGTGGATCAAAGTGAACCTCAAGTAGCACAGGAGCTATGTAGATCTGGAAGAGTACGCCGTGAGCCTGAGAGATACGATTATCTCGTGACTCAACATGGTGATGTACTTGTCTACCAAGACGATGAACCTAGAAACCTATGAAAATGCTATATCGGATCCAATTCCATTAAATGGCTTGAAGCCATGAAATATGAGACGAACTCCATGTACTAGAACCATGTACGGTCTCTGGTAGAACCACCTTAAGGGGTAAATGTTAGAGTAGATGCCCTAGAGCCAATCAATTATTGTAGAATTGACTCTTTGTAATAATGTTCATTAATCATAAAAGGCATTTATTCTATATCACGTAAATCATCATTGTATGTATTGATATATGTCCTTAGAATGGTAGAACCGTGACGAGGGTACAAGTGTTTCAAATCTTGATAGTGAGAACCCTATGAGCACATATGGTGGCCATTCTAGAAACGTCTATAGCCTCAGTATTATTCTGAAGTAAGGCACATATAATACGGTAGGCTATATAGTATTGAATGACCCTGTCGAAAGGCAGTGACTGGTCTCACTTGTTGAGGATGTTTGGTGACAACCTAATGCAACACATGGGTGCTTGTTATAGGCAAGTTCACTAGACTGACCCACCAGAGGATTCCATATGGATGGCAACCCCAGTGTCTATGGAACAAATCCTCTAATGAATGGTGGTGCATGTGATCCTTAGACTTGAGATCACCAAAGTGCCTTGTGCACCGATTGGTGTAGTTTACAATAGTCTAACGCAGTTCTATCAGAGCTGTCAATACGGTAGTGATTGGCTACATCAAGGAGTGTATCAAGACTATGGTGGTTAGACAGAGGATTCATCGTCTTGGGTACGGGAGAAGTTATGTCACGATGCAATTCAGTAAATGGCAATGACACTAAAATTGTGGCCATAGGGGATTGAGTTGTTGCTCTATCTAGTTTATACACAGGTCATTGGTCCAATAATTGAATACACAATATTGAGAGTAAATGAAGGGGATTATTTCTATGCCTTGGTCTCGTCAAGAGAACAGATGATGAAAGGATCAGACTGTACAGTAACTATCATTGATAGGTAGCTGCTTCGTTGAATCCGAATCTATCGGGTGGCCATGATGCCTTGCTAGGGGCCAATCTTGGTCTGTGTGTAGTGAGACAATTAATTGGTGTTAATCGTGATACTACACACTACCGGTATGATGGGGAACTACGGGTCACACACATGAAGATAATTTAAGAGCTGGCTTAGAAGAAGGGTGTTTTCGTCTTTTTAGGCAAAAGGGTATTTGGTAATTTCAAAATGCAATTAAATTTGCTGAGGTCGTAGCCTTTATTTAATTTGATATTAAAATTAAATAAGTGAGATTACGTTTAAATATGTGTTCGCATATATTTAAATAAATTATTGTTATTGTAAAATGTGATGGTGTGGTGTGTGTGTGTGTGTGTGTGTGTATTAATTGAATTTAATTGAGATAATGATAAATTAAAATTAAAATATCTTAAAGGGGGTGTTTGGGTTGGAGCCCAAGCCCATTCCATGAAGGAATAGTGCACACTTTGTGAAATAAATTAACACACTCGTTCATTTCACACATTTAAAAGAAAGAAAACAATCCAACCCCAAAAACACTCTCCACGCTAGATTGCTTTTTGCTTGGAATCAAAGATACTGGATTTTCTTCTTGGTTCTTAAAGGCTAAAGAGGATCTAGCAAATCCCTCTTTAGTTCCTTGAGGTTATTTTTGTGTGGACTACACCGGTTCGATCCTACACTTGGGTCGTTAGCAAAATACGCTTAGAGACAAGCCGGAGGAGCCTTCAAATGTGCGTATGATTTCTCAAACTCTAAACTAAAATCTGCATATTCTTATTTAATATATATAAACTGTAATTTTGTACCTAGATCTTGGTTCTAAGTAACGATCCATGTCGTAAATATTTTTGTTTTTAAGCTGCTTTACTGGATCGTTTACTAACAGTAAAACCCATAAGGTGTAAATGGGTCTTCAAGAAGAAGACTGACATGGATGGCAAGGTTCACACTTATAAAGTACAACTGGTTGCCAAAGGTTTCAAACAAATTCATGGTATTGACTATGAGCAAACCTTTTTGCCGGTTGCCATGATTAAATCCATCCGAATTATGCTTGCGATTGCTACATATCATGATTATGAGATTTGGCAAATGGATGTCAAAATGGCTTTCCTGAACGGAAACCTTGAAGAGGATGTGTATATGACATAACCTGATGGTTTCGTCCTTGATAGGCAAGTTGAGAAGGTATACAAGTTTTAGAGATCCATTTATGGACTCAAGCAAGCTTCAAGGAGCTGGAACATTCGTTTTGATGAAGCCGTAAAAAAATTCGGTTTTATCAAAAACGAAGATGAGCCCCGTGTTTACAAGAAAGTGGGTGAGAGAGCAGTGGCATTCCTAATGTTGTATGTCGATGACATACTTCTGATCGGAATGATATACCGAACTTGTAGTCAGTAAAACTAGCAAGTGCACTAGTCGCTCAAGTAATAAAGTGATGGGTAGGATATCGTTCCCACGAGGACTGTTAGCAAAGCACTAAGTTTCCTAACGTTATCAAGTTGAAGTAATCGAATTCTTTGGATTGGTGGGAGCAAATTGTAATGAAAAAGAAAACAAAAATGAAATTAACGAAGAATTAAATCTTAATTAAGAAAGCAAAGTGAAACACAGAATATCAATTCAAGCAAAACGGGTAGGGTTCTGNTTTCACCATCCAAAAATGGGAGGAAACTCCCTCACATAGCTATAATTCCTGTCATAAAAGAACACTCCCAAAGAAATTACTCAATCTCCTCCAACTTCATCTCAAACTACATCATCATGCAATCTAAACACTTCTCATAATTCAATTATATTCAATAACAACATAGATAAATACTCATAACATCTCAATCTCTTAACAAGCATAATACATACATGCATAAAGAAATCTCTACTCAAAAGATTTCTTGAATCCCAACTTCGGATTTACTTACCTTCTGAATGAATGACTCCACTAGCACTTCTCTTTCCTTTGGTAGATGGTCATTTCTCTACAACTTTAAACAACATACTATAAGGCTTCAACACATCTATGGATAAATTTCACCTCTAAAGCAAGAGTCCTTACCTTAGGATGTTGTAGATTAATTCTCTACTAAGATCCAACTAAAAGCCCTAAAAAAAATTCTTGAAAGATTAAAGGAAAAGTTGAGAGGAAATGGTGAAAGGGTATGGCGGTGGAAGAAGAATGAATGAAGGGTTTACTAAGCTTAACCCATTTTTAGCTCAAAATATCTACATGCATTCCCAATTTGCCCTTGCTCTTTCTTGAAAATTCCATCCTTATCCTTTGATTCATTACAATCACACCCCCACACTAACATATTTTCCATGAAATTTCCTTACATTTCACTCCCCACTTTTTCTGCTAATTAGGGGTAGAATGATCATTTTGCCCTTAGGGAAAAATATCTAGAAACTTTAACAAAAATCCTGGCGAAGAAATCCAGGGCATACGTCGTTGCGATGAAGACTCTTCTTCGCCCTGGCGAAGACCATAACCTCAAAATTCGCCAAGTCTCAACCAATTTCAGGGCAAACACTCAACCAAACCAACACATCACTTCAACCAAGTGCCAACCAAACAATATTAACACTATAACAACTCAAATAAGGGCAAAAACAAAGAACATTCAAGCAATAAACCATAAATTAGCTACGTATGTAACGACCCACCTGAGGTACGTAGTTATTGTTTCTTCTTTTGCTCTTATTTGAGTTGGTTTTTGGTAATATTGTTTGATTGAGTGTTGTGTTGAATGCTTGCCTTGAAATTGGTTGAAAATAGAAGAAGTTCAGTGTGCCAAGCTTCGCCGTGGCGAAGAAGAATCTTCGCCGCAGCGAAGAGGTGTTGAAACCACGGGGAAACTCTCTAGACAGTTTCGCCGCGGCGACAGGCCGACCAAAATGTTTATTAAGTTTTAGATATTTTCTTCCCTAAGGGCAATTTGACCATTCTACCCCTAATTAGCAGGAATAGTGGGGAGTAAAATGTAAGGATATTTCATGGAGAATATGTTGATATGGGGATGTGTTTGTAATGAATCAAAGGATATAGATAGAATTCCCAAAGAAGAGTAAGGGCAAAATGGGAATGCTTGTGTATAAATTTCATTAAAAGGAATTAAGTCATTGCANGTAAGTAAATCCTACCCTAGTTATGATTGAAGCAATATTGTGAAGAGAATTTCTTTTATGCATATATGTGTTGTTATATGAAGAATTGTTGATGGATTTGATGTTGAGTGATGGTTAGAACTTATCCATGAGAAGTATGTTTGTGTATTTAATGTTTGATGAGAGTTTGGATGAATTATGAAGAATTAAAGTAGAAATTATGGAGTGTACATCTTGGACAGGTTGGCATTAATCTTAGAGGATTTTGTTCCAAATTTTGGTAGCTTAGAAAAGAAGTAAAAGTGTAGCCAATTTAGAGCTTGAATGTGCATATAAATTGTTTGATGAAATGTCAAAGAGAAGTGCATGTATGAGTATGATTATGTGTTATTTTGAGATGAGTTAGTAGATGGTAGAGAATGACATGTTTGCATTCCATATTGCATTATTGCATCTAAACATGGGAATTATAAGCATGAATGAACATCTACATGCATACATACTCATAAGAGCATGAAAAAGCATTAAAGAACATTAAAGAGTAAATAGAAAGAAATGAGAATAGTAAAGAAATTCAAATCTGAATTTTTTATTTAAAGAAGTGTAAAAAGATAAAAGAAGAGAAGGTTGTTGCGATGGGGAACCCATGAGTGACATAGCCCCGCATGCACGTCGCCTTTAGTAAGCGGCCTCAGAATTCAGAAAGAAGAATTGTACAGTCTGTTAGAAGTGCATGTGGATAAGGACTGTACCCAGAATTAGAGAATACACTCACACAGCCAAGGTTCCAAATCCGTGCCTCAACCGAGTCCGATCGGCAAGAAAGAAAGAAAGAATAGAAAGAAAGAAAGAAAGAAAGAATAGAAAGAAAGAAAAGAAAAGAAAAGAAAAGAAAAATAGAAAAGAAAGAAAGAATAGAAAAGAAAGAAAGACTAGAAAGAAACAAATACAGAAAACAGAATAAGAAAAATAGAAAAACTGAAAAGAAAATGCACATTCTATACATTTGTGCATTTGCATCATATCTATGCATGATACCATGCCTACTATCATGAGTAGTGAGAAATTAGAAATGGAGAAAGAACAAAGAAGAATAGAGAAGTGTGATGTAAGGAAAGAAATTCAAAATTTAAATAACAGAGAGAGAAGGGTAGCATAGCAGATTTACTTACTGAGAGAAGGGTAGCATATCAGATTTACTTACTGAGCAATTAGTGCTCACCCCATTGTTTTCAATGCTTTTGCAGGTAGTAGATGAGATTGCAGTCGCTTGGAACGTCAAGAAGCGGACGGGTTTGGTGACACTGTCGAGTTACTATTTTGTGACTTTATTATATTATGTAAAGATTTGTAAATAAAGAAAAAATTAGTTATGAGCCAATTATTTTATCCTCATCTATATGTATATTTTCTTATATATATTTAATGAGTTTTACTGTTATTTTCCGAGTATACTAGCTAGAGAGAAAGTATTACAATAACTCCGTTCGAGTGATCCATCCGTTCGCGAACACCCTGTTTGCTTATTAGTCCATTTATGTTCAAAAACATAGTATAAATTATTATATATATTTATATGTTGCTAAGTTTATCAATGATTTTTTGTGACTTAGTGTTGAAAATGCAATTCTTTTGACTTTAAGTTCGAGTTGCATTAATATCATATTTATATTTTTTTCATTTTTTTCTTTTTTATATTATGTTTGTTTCAGTTTGGATGAATTTTTTTTAATGGTAATCAATAATAAAATATTACGATGCTTTTGTTTTTTTTTTTTATATATAATATGTTTGGATGGGTTTTTTTTTTTTTTTTTTTTTNATTATTGATGTTGTTGAAGGCCAGGCATACTTTATTTTTCATTTTTATTATATTTTTAACCATCGATATTTTGTTTAGACAACAATTGTGCGTATAAATAATTTCTGTTGGATTTATATAGACATATAATTAAGTTAGTGTTTGTGTTATATATATATATATATATATATATATAAATAAAACAAATTAATCACACTTATGTATTGATCATATATTACAATTGACCCTCATTCCTTTGTGAATTTATGGGTGCTAATATAAAATATATATGCAGACGTTTAAAATATTTATGATAATTTATGGAATGATAATATATACATGATAATCTATTATTTTGATAATTTAATAACATATTAAACACATTTGATCTATGATTAATATATTTATGATAATAATTTTGTATATACACAATTACACATTATATATATATATATATATATATTAAAATAAAAACCCAATAACTAACCAACTAACCCGGCCAAGCCCAAAATTTAAACAAAAATCCAAAACACAAGTTATTCAAATGATTAATCAAACAATGAATCGAACGATTTCAAACAGTGATTCTGTGTTCGTTCGAGTTCGAACACGATTTCGAACAACCCATTATGCTTATTGAATGATTTTCGAACAAGGGTGTTCATTCGTGTTCTGTTTGTTTGCAACCCCAGTGTGAACAGACTTTGAAGGGGTTTTGGCTGCTATTCAGTGAGAAAAATCCACAGGAGTTAAATGCTTTGCTAAGTCGAAAGAAAGGAATGAGTTTCTCTTCCTTTTCTCATAAAGCATCAATGCTTTTAAGACTTGAAATCATGATTCTATGTATGTGCAATTTAGAGGTGGTGATGTGTAAGCAATCGATCGAATTTGTGCAGCGAAAAATCAGAGTTTAAAACAAATCAATCAATTACTTAATCCCAAAATCTGGGCATCGATTTTTAGTTTACATGTTTAAACAAAATTATGCACAAAATAAAATTAATACATTCAAGGATTAAATATCTTACGCACATTTGGAGCCTCCTTCAAGTTTCTCTAATTTAGTTTCACTTCCGATTCAATGTAAAACCTCACAAACGTTGATCCCCATGAAGATAATCCAAAGAACCAAAAAGGATTTGCTAGATTCACTTGATGACTTCAAGAATCAAGAAGAAAAAATTTCTTCTCCACTCAATGAAGAAGAACCTGAGAGAGTGTGTGTGGGGTAGGTGGCTGGATTTTTATTAATTGAATAATGGTGATTGTTTTAATATAAGTTGCACTTATATAGTGCAACAATTAAAACCCTATTCCAATAAGGAATAGCCATGGGCTCCAATCCTAGTCCACCCTTGCAACCAAACACCCTTTGATTGATATTTTAAATTTTAATTAATTATTATTACAATTAAAATCCATTAATATATATTAACATTTAATTAATAATAATAATCCATTTAAATATATGCGTACATATGTTTAAATATAATCTCACTAATTTTAATTTTAATAATAAAATTAAATACAGGCAAAAACCTTAGCAAATTTAATTGCAATGTGAGATTACCAAAATACCATTTCGCCCTAAAAGACGAAAATGCCCCTTTCACAAACCAATTCTTAAATTATCTTCTAAATGTGTGACCCGTAGGCTCCTTATCATATTGGCAGTGAGTAGTATCGCGATTAACACCAATCAATTATCTCACTGCACACAAACCAAGATTGGCCCCTAGCAAGGCATCATGACCATCTGATAGAATTGGATTTAGCAAAATAGCTATCTATCAATGATATGGTTATCAGGCAATCAAATCCTTTTATCATACGTTATCTCATCGAGGCTAAAGTACAGAAATAGTGTCAACCTTAGTTATTCTTGATGCGTGATTTCATAAACATGCAAATGTAACAAGTGTACTAGTCGCACAAGTAATAGAGTGATGAGTGAGTATCGTTCCCACGAGGATTGGTTGCTAAGCACAAGTTTTTCTACTGTTTTCAAGTTGGAGCAATCGAGTTGTTTGGATTTATGGGAGAATTTTAAACTAAACTAAATCAAAATTTCTAAATATTCAAAACTAAATTATGAAAGCAAGATTTAAAACACGAATAAAATCAATTCAAACAAACGGGTAGGACTTCATTCAGACTCTCTGGGTTAAACCTAAGGATTATACTAATTCCATATTCACATGCATTGATTGTAAATCGAACTCTCTAAAGTATAAAATATACCTTCTCAGGCTATATTTCCTTACTCTTCCCTATTAAACTTCCGCACCCAACAAAATGAAGACTAATAGTTCAAAGTTCATTAAGCACAAAGAATCCTAGATTGATTTCATTGATTCTTAAATCTATCTCTAGCATTTAATACTACAATGGTGATTACCCAAGAAGCTTAACATGAATTATTTCTCAATCTCATCATGTTCATCACATAAAAACAATAATTTCAGAATAATCACACAATCAAAGCAGAATCATATAAAAATAATGACAATCAATTACTTAACCCATGGAATTCTGAATTACATCAAAACCCTAACCCAAAATAGGTTAGTTCATAGCTAAATCAACAACACAAACAAAAGAAATGAAAAACCCAATGTTCAACATAATGAAAATAAGAGAAAGGATAAGAGATCTCCCCAAATGACGAATCCACTGGTTTAATCTCGAATCTTCACCCTTTTCAATTAAAGTTCGCCCAAATTTAACCTAAGAAAATGAAAATAGCTGTTTTCTTTCTAAAAACGAACTACCCCTACAAAAATGACTAAGTTTTGCTTTTATACCTAGCCCAAAAACCTAGGAAAATGCCTTAAAATGAAACTGTGCGTTTTGGAATTCACAGACTTCATTGCGGCGAAGAAGGATTCTCGCCGCAGCGACGAAGTGAAATAAACCCTCATACGCAACTCTCTTCGCCGCGACCAAGAACAAGCTTCGTCGCGGCAAAGCTGCATGTGAAATTCTGAATTTACAAAATTGCCCTCCGTTTGCTTCTTGCTTGAATCTTCGATCTTCGACACCCTCCTCATGAAAACAAGCTTCATAGTGCTCTACTCTGCTTCAGAACTTTCCCAACTTCTGAGATCCGCTCACTTCTGAGTCCAAAAACTCCAATTCGCTCATTATTTTCAATAAATGTCCATTTTAGCCTGAAACAAAAAATATAAAGAATTAAGTAGCAATTCAGGTCAAAATAAACTAAGAAGTATCTAAAATCCAACTAAAAAGTCTAATAAAAACAATATAATCCATAGATTATCAATTCTCGATATCTTTGTATTCAGTTTCTAGACCAATGATTGAATAAATAAATTGGATTAAGCAACAATTCAATCCCACTGTAGCCACATTGTTAGTGTTATTGCCATTTAATAAGTTATGTAGTGAGATAACTTCTCCCATACCTATGAGTGATGAATCCTTTGTTGGTCTACCATAGTCTTGATACATTCCTTGATGTAGCAAATCACTGCCGTATTGATAGCTCTAAATAGAACTATATAGGGCTAGTGTCAAACTACACCAATCGGTGCACAAGGCACTCTGGTGATCTCAAGTCTAAGGATCACATGTACCATCATTCGTTAGAGGATTTATTCCATAGACACTAGGGTTACCATCCATGTGGAATCCTCTAGTAGGTCTGTCTAGTGAACTTGCCTACATCAAGCACCCATGTGTGGCACTAGGTTGTCGGCAAACAACCTTGACAAGTGAGATCAGTTACTGTCTTTCGACAGGGTCGTTTAACGCTATGATAGCCTTACTGTATTATCTATGTCCTTGGTCAAAATAATACTAGGGCTATGGACATTTCTAGAATGGCCACCATATGTGATCATAGGGTTCTCACTATCAAGATTTGAAACACTTGATACCTTCGTCATGGTTCTACCATCCTAAGGACATATATTAGTATATATATATATGATTTACATGATATAGAATAAAATGCCTTTTATTGATTAATAAACATTATTACAAATAGTCAATTTTACAATAATTGATTGGCTCTAGGCCCCCTACTCTAACAATCTCCCACTTATACTATAGCCAATCATTCATGTATTTAATACCGAATGACCTTAAGTGCTTTTCATGCTTCTACTGTGAAAGAGGCTTCGTCAGTGGATCGGCGAGGTTGTCATCAGTATGCACTTTACTAATCTACACATCTTTCCTCTCAACCATTTCTCTGAAAGCTGAAATCGTCCGAGTATGTGTCTGGACTTCTAGTGAGACCGTGGTTCCTTTGCTTGAGCTATTGCTCCATTGTTGTTGCAATAGACATCTATAGAATCAACAATTGTGGAGACCACACCAAGTTTGGTGATGAACTTCTTAATCCAGACTGGTTCCTTGGCTGCATTGGATAATGTGATATACTTAGCCTCCATTGTAGAGTCCGCTACAATGCTTTGGTTGGAGCTCTTCTCGCTCATCGCACCCCCATTGAGACAAAATACAAACTCAGATTGCAAGCGATAATCACCTTTATCTGTTTGGAAACTTGCATCATTGTATCCTCTTACAGTGAGCTCATCTTCCCCTCTATAAACCAAGAGCATGTCCTTAGTCCTTTTTAGATACTTAAGGATGTTCTTGACAACTATCCAGTGACACTCACCAGGATCCAATTGATAACTACTACAAGTACTTAACGCACATGAGACATCAAGCCAAGTAGACAACATGGCTCCAATTGCTGATGCATATAGGATCCTCTTTCTATCTCTCTCATCGTGTGTTTTAGGACACATATCCTTAGAGAGATAGACAACATGTGATATCGAAAGAAATCTCTTCTTGGATTCTTCCATACTGAATCTCTTTAGCACTTTGTCTATGTATGTACTCTAACTTAGGCCAAGCAACCTACGTGATCTATCTCGGTATATCTTTATTCTAAAGATATAGGCTGCTTCTCTTAAGTCCTTCATGGAAAAGCACTTGGATAACCAAGTCTTTACCGACTACAAGTTCGGTATATCATTCCCGATCAGAAGTATGTCATCGACATACAACACCAAGAATGCCACTACGCTCCCAATTACTTTCTTGTAAACACAAGGCTCATCTGTTAGAGTAGGTGCCCTAAAGCTAATCCTACTTTGTAAATTAACTCTTTCTAATCATGTTTTATTATCAATAAAGGCATTTATCTATAACATGTGATGTGATTATATTTGTATAAGAAAATGATATATGTCCTTAGGATGGTAGAATCGTGACAAGGGTATCGAGTGTTTGAAATCTTGATAGTGAGAACCCTATGAGCACATATGGTGGCCATTCTAGAAACGTCCATAGCCCTAGTAGTATCCTGGCCTAGGAAACACATATTACGGTAAGGCTATCATAGTGTTGGCAACCTTGTCAAAAGGCAGTGATAGATCTTACTTGTCAAGGTTGTTTGATGACAACTTGGTGCAACACATGGGTGCTTGCTGTAGGCAAATTCACCAGACCAGCCCACCGAAGGATTCCACATAGATGGTTATCCTAGTGTCAGTGGAACAAATCCTCTAACGAGTGGTAGTGCATGTGATCCTTAGACTTAAGATGATCGGAGCGCCTTGGTTTAAATCATCTAACTTGATTTAAACATTTTTCTTGTATTAAAATGATGTAGATCTGTAATTGGATCATTGGTTTTATGGTTTTTGTGATTGAAATTTTTTTTATTTTCGCTGCATAAACGATCCAAAAACCAATAGTGGTATTAGAGCCTTTTTACGTATTTACATCATTTAATACATGTTTGGATGTGATGAATTCAATATGTATCGATTATGTTATTGCATGATGCTTAAAAACTGATTTTGTGTGTTAAAAATCTGCGGTTGATGTGTTGCTAATATGATTTTTTGCATCAGTTTTTAGGGATCAAAGTCAAATAAAACTTGATTTCGATCAAATGAGGATTCTTCCGTGTGGGGTGGCATGTTGCTGTTGTGTGCTGCTGCATATGACAGCAAAAAGAAGCAACAGTAGCAGCGACAATGTGCAAACGCGCACTGTTGCTTCACAGATTGTGTACGATAGCATGCAATAGCATTGTTGTGCACAGAGGAGTGCTGGGCTGTGGTACTTCGAATGGCATAGCAGCGGCGGCGCATGCAAATGCTCCACTGTTGTCCTCTCGATTGGGTACTGTTCACTACCTACTGTTCACGTGATTCTTTGCTAATCAATCCAATGTAGGATCACACTCACGGAAGTCCACACGAAGATAATCCGAAGAACCGACAATTGTTTTGCTATAACAATTGCTGGCATCAAAAATCAAGAACAATCAAAATTGAAAAATTTTCTTCTTCACTTGAAGAAGAAAACGTGTGAGAGATAGAACCTTTTGGGTGGCTAGGGTTTTAATTGAATGAATAATTCTATTTGTTTTAATTTTAAGTTGCACTTATATAGTGCAACAATTAAAACCCTATTCCACTTAGGAGTAGCCATGGGCTCCAACCGTAGTTCACCCTTGCATCCAAACATACCCTTTACAGGATTTTAATTAATTAATTAGTATTATAATTAAAATCAATTAATTATTAATAATATATTAACAATTAATTATTAATAATAATCCATTTAAATACATGCGCACATATATTTAAATATAGTCTCACTAATTTTAATTTTAACATGAAAATTAAATACAGGCAACAACCTCTACAAATTTAATTGCACTGTGAGATTACCAAAATACCCTTTCGTCCTGAAAGATGAAAATACCCTTCTCACAAATTGATTCGTAAATTATCTTCTAAGTGTGTGACCCGTAGGCTCCTCATCATATCGGCAGTGTGTAGTATTGCGATTAACACCAATTAATCATCTCACTACACACAGACCAAAATTGGCCCCTAGCAAGGCATCATGGCCACCCGATAGATTCGGATTCAGCGAAATCGCAGCCTGTCAATGGTAAGGTTACCGTGCAATCAAATCTTTTATCACCTGTTATCTTATCGAGACTAAGGTACAGAAATAGTGTCAACCTTAGATATCCTCGACATGTTTGTATTTAGTTATTGGACCAATGACATGAATATTAAATTGGATTGAGCATCAACTCAATCTCACTATGGCCACAAATTTAGTGTCATTGCCTTTTACTGAATTACCCAATGAGACAACTTCTCCCATACCCAAGAGTGATGAATCCTTTGTTGATCCACCATAGTCTCGATACACTTCTCAATGTAGCCAATTACTACCGTATTGATAGCTCTGAATAGAACTACGTTGGGCTAGTGTCAGACTACACCAATTGGTGCACAAGGTGCTCTGGTGATCTCAAGTCAAGGGATCACATGCACCACCATCCGTTGGAGGATTTATTCCATAGACACTGGAGTTACCATCCATATGGAATTTTGTGGTGGGTCTGTCCAGTGAACTTGACTCTAGCAAGCACCCATGCGTTACACCAGGTTGTTGGCAAACAATCTTGACAAGTGAGATCAGTCACTGCCTTTTGATAGGGTCACTCAACACTATAATAGCCTTACCGTATTATCTGTGTCCTTGGTCAGAATAATATTGGGCTATGGACGTTTCTAGAATTGCCACCATATGTGATCATAGGGTTCTCACTATCAAGATTTGAAACACTTGATACCCTCATACACGATATAGAAGAATATGCCTTTTATTGATAAATAAACATTTATTATAGAGTCAATTTTACAATAATTGATTGGCTCTAGGGCACCTACTCTATCAATCTCCCACTTGCACTATAGCCCATCATTCATGTATTTAATACCGAATGACCTTAAGTGTTTTTAATGCTTCTGTTGCGACAGAGGCTTTGTTAATGGATCGACGAGAATGTCATCAGTATGCACTTTACTGATCTGTACATCTTTCCACTTAACCATTTCTCTAATGAGATGAAAACGTCTGAGTATGTGTCTGGACTTCTGGTGAGACCGTGGTTGCTTTGCTTGAGCTCCTCCTCTATTGTTGTCGTAATAGACATCTATTATATTAACAATCGTAGAAACCACACCAAGTTCGGTGATGAACTTCTTAATCCAGACTGCCTCCTTGACCGCATCGGATAATGCAATATACTTAACCTCCATTGTAGAGTCCACTACAGTGCTTTGCTTGGAGCTCTTCCAACTCATTGCACCCCCATTAAGACAAAATACAAACTTTGATTGCGATCGATAATCATCTTTATCCATTTGAAAACTAGCAACAATGTATCCTCTTACAGTGAGCTCATCTTCCCTTCCATAAACCAAGAACATGTCCTTAGTCCTCTTCAGGTACTTTAGGATGTTCTTGACAGCTATCTAGTGACGCTTACCTGGATCCGATTGATATCTACTACAAGTGCTTAATGCACATGAGACACCATTTCGAGTACATAACATGGCATACATGATCTTGGTAGACTAGTACGTCCCCATGTTGAGTCACAAGATAACCGTATCTCTCTGGCTCATGGCGTACTCTCTCAGACTTACATAGCTCCTATGCTACTAAAGGTGGTTCGCTTTGATCCACGGATTGTGGAGTGGCCTCCTCACGATTTTCAACCACTTCTTGTGGCACATCTTTCCATCCTGCGTCTAATGTACCTTGTGGTTCTAGAACTTCATTGAGTTTTACTTTTCTCCCACTAGTATTTCTTAAGAAAAATTCCTTTTCTAAGAAGACACCAGTATGAGTGATAAAAATTTTGCCCTCTTCCAGGTGGTAGAAATAGTACCCTTCGGTTTCTTTAGGATACCCCACAAAAATGCATCTCTCAGATTTTGGGCCCAGCTTGTTCGAAGTCAATTTCTTGACATAAGTTTCACAACAAGTTGGGCTTTCACCCACTCCATAGTTCATATGGAGTCTCATCTATAGACTTTGATGGCACACAGTTTAATACGTGAGTCGTAATCTCCAGGGTATAACCCCAGAATGATGCAGGCAAATCACTAAAACTTATTATGGACCTAACCATGTCAAGTAAGTCTTATTTCTCCTCTCAAACACTCAATTGTGCTAGGGCATATAAGGAGGGGTGAGTTGTGATACTATCTCATATTCCTTCAAGTATTTAGAAAACCCTGAGCTCAAGTATTCACCTCCTTGATTTGACCGAAGAGCCTTAATACTTTTGCCCAACATATTCTGTACTTCATTCCTGAATTCTTTGAACTTATCAAAGGCTTCAGATTTATGTCTCATGAGGTAGACATAACCATATCTATTGAAATCATCAGTAAATGTGATGAAGTAGGAATATCCACCTCTGGCTTTAATTGCTAGTGGACCACATACATCATTATGGATGATGCCTAACAGTTCAGTAGCCCTTTCACTTTGTCCTATGAAAGGTGACTTGGTCATCTTGCCTAAAAGGCATGACTTGTAACACCCCACTTGAGGTACGTAGTTAAGATTTGATGAATGGCTTGAATGTTTATTGATTTACCCTCATTTGAGTTTGTATGTTGTTAATTGTTTGGTTTGGTTGAGTAGTTGCCCTGAAAATTGTAAAGACTTGGCAAAATTTTGACGTTACAATCTTCGCCGAGGCGAAGAAGAATCTTCGCCGCGGCGAAGAGGTGCTACAACCCATGGTGTAGCTGCTGTAAGTTTTCACCGGGGCGAAGAAATAGCTTCGCCACGACGAAGACTCGGCTAAAAATTTCCTTGAGTTCTTAGAGAATTCTTCCTTTGGGGCACAATGACCATTCTACCCCTAATTGGCAGGAAAAGTGGGGATTGAAATGCAAGGAAATTGCATGGAGAATAGTTTATATGGGGGTGCATTTGCAAAGAATTAAAGGACAAAGATGGAATTCCTAAGAAAGAGTAAGGGTAAGATAGGAAAGAGAGGAGAAATTAGGAGATATTAAGGGTTTAGTTTTAGAACCCTTTTCATTTTCCTTCTTTCCACTGCCTCTTTCATCCTTAAATTCTCTCAAATTTTCATTCAACTTTCCAAGGATTTTTGGAGGGTTTTTGACTAGAAGTTGATACAAGTTGATCCTAAGCACTTAAAGGTAAGAATCCTTACTCTAGATGTGAATTTTATTGGTGTAAGAGTAGGATCCTTATTGAGTTTGTGTTTAAGGTTTAAGAGAAAGTATCAAGCCATCAAGAGTGGAGAGCTTAAGTGGATTCTACTTGAGTTTAAGGTAAGTAAATCCACCTAAGTGGGATGTGCTATGATTGAATGAGTTAGAGATTTCTATATGTAATTGATTGAGTTGTTATGTTCAAAATGTATTGATGGATTTAGAATGAGTTTATTGTTGATTTATGAAGAGAATTCATCATGAGAATGGTGGATTGTGTTGAAAAGTTGGTAGAAGTATGGATAGAATTGAAAGAACTTTGAGAGGAATATTTGAAGTGTGTTTTCTTTGCAGGATGTGTGATGAGTTAAAAGGAGTTGGACTCCAATTTGGATGGTTAAGAAAGAAGTAGAATATAGTTAGAGTAGAGTTTATGTATGCACACATATTGTTTGATGAAATGCCTATAAGAAGCATGATTGAAGTAGAGAATCTTACTTTATGCAACATAGCATATTTGCATTTCATGATGCATATAAGAAAGATTCTAGGCAAGAGCCATCCATATTATATGTTTATTGAATAATCACCAAAGAAAGAATATGGAAATGAGAAAGAAACACTCTAAGAATAGAGATAAAGAAAAGAACTAATTCTCTTAGAATAAGAGAAAGAAAGAGTTAGCACTAGAGAGTGCTAAAGAAAAGAAAAGAGAATAGGTTGTGTGATGGGGAGCCCGTGAGGGTAGAAAAACCGCATGTAACCGCCATGAAAGAGTGGTCTCCGCCATGAGAGCGGAATGGAATGAGAAAAAGAATTCATATAGCTGTGAAAATACATGCGGATGAGGGCTATACACGAGAGAGAGTACACTCACATGACTAAGGGTTCCAAATCCATGCATCAACCAAGACCGATCGGCAAAGAATAAGAAGAAAGAAAGAATAAGAATAAGAATGAATAGAAAGGAATAGAAAGAAAAGAAGAGAGAAAGTGCATTGTTATGTTTAGTGCATATGCACCTCATCCATGCATGTTATTATGATATTTCCATGGATGATGAGAATAGAAAGAAAGAAAAGAATAGTGAGAGTTAGAAATAGAGAAAGTACAAGTGAGATTGAATAGAAGAAAGTGACAAGAGTAAGAAAAGAATGAAGAATAATACACGGGGACTATGAAGTAGAGGATTACTTACTGAGCATCTTTGTGCTCACTCCGTGTGTTTTCTATGTTTAAAGACATAGGTGAGGACGTTGTCGGATGGACGTCGGCAAGCGGGGAGACTTGGCTGCTGTACTGTTTTTGAAAGTTTTGCGTACAAATGATACTGTACTTTGTAAAGGATGATATATTAGTAAAGAAAATTTTTGGGCCCAATATTTTGATAATATACTTGTCTTGCTATAATATATTTTTATGAATATGTAGTAGAAAGAGTTGTTACATGACTTGCATACCTCAAATGACTGGAAGTCAAAGGGGTCCAAAACTCATCCCTTTGAAGTTTTGCAATGCGGGTCTGATTAACATGACCCAATACAATGCCAGAGGTATGATAGGTTTGTTCGCTATGTTTAGCTTTCATAGTTTCAATGTTGAGAATATCCTTATTGTTTAAATCAGGAACATATAATTGTTATAACTTGCAATTCCTAATAGAATACCATTCAAACTAAAGGACAACAATCCCTTAGAAATCTCAAAACGATATCCTATATTATCAAATCGGATATGAAATAATTTTCTAGAAATCGTAGGTACAAAATAATAGTCTTTGAGTTCTAATAATAAGCCCGTAGGCAAAGACAAACAATAAGTCCCTATAGCTAATGTAGCCACATGTGCTCCATTTCCAACTCGTAGGTCTACTTCTCCTTACGGAGCAATCTACTCTACCTTAGTCCCCACATCAGTACAAATGTGAGTACCACACCTTGTGTCAATGACCAAGAGTTAAAGGAGAGAAGTTAATCTCAACATAAACATACAAAGTCGAAGCATTGACTTTTTCTGTTTGCGAGGAAAGCCTTGTAATGCTTCCTCAGTGGCCAGGCTTGCCACAATATAAGTAGACTACCTTCCCACCTTTCCCAATGCCACCCTCAGGCTTAAGAGCATAGTCCTTGGGCTTAGGCTGGGCTGGGCTTGGGCTGGATTGGCCTTGGCCATCTGCCCTTACCCTTGTGTAGTAACGGTCCCATATACGCAACAGAAACAAAACAAATTAATATAGAGATCGTTTACATGAGCCAAGATCAAGGGTATAATTTTACAATTCATATAAATAAAATCTGCAGAAAAATGAATCTGAGTTTAAAGAAAACAAACGCACGCCGTTGAGGCTCCTCAAATTGTCAATGAATGTTTTGCTACCGATCCAAGTGTAGGATCAAACCACGTTAGTCCACACAAAGACAATCTCAAAATAACCAAAGAGGGATTTGTAGATCCTCTTGGCTTCAAGATAAAAAGAAAAGAAAATCAAATTGATTGATTCTAAGCAAAAGTGTTTCTTGTCCGTGGGATGTGTTTTTCCAAAGGGGTGCTGGTTTTTCAAAGAAAAATTAGTCACTTTAATTAACACATTTTTTCCTTTTATAGTACATAATTTGCCCTAATCCATATGGAATAGGCTTGGGCTCCAGCCCAAACACCCCTTGTGCCGAACACTCCCAAATTGATGTATTTTTTTTCCATCATTATCTCAATTAAAATCAATTAATATATATTAACATTAACAATAATGATATATATTTAAATATGTGCGAACACACATTTAAACGTAATTTCAATTATTTAATTTTTCTAACAAATTAAATAAAGGCTACAACCTCAGCAAATTAATTGCACTTGTGAATTACCAAAATACCCTTTCGCCTTAAAAGACGAAAACACCCTTCTTTTTCTTGGATCTTAATATCTTCTATGTGTGGACCCAATGGCTCCTCATCATACCGGCAGTGTAAGTATCGCGATTAACACCAATTAATCGTCTCATAATACACAGACCAAGATTGGCCCCTAGCAAGGCATCATAGCCACCGATGATCGAATTCAACAAAGTAGCTACTTGTCAACGATATGGTTACGTGCAATTCAATCCTTTCATCATACGTTATCTCGATGAGACTAAGGCATAGAAATAGTGTCAACCTTCGGTTACTCTCGATATATGTATTCAGTTTTGGACAATGACCGGTATTATAATTCGGATATAACAACAACTCAATCCCACTGTGGCCACAGTTTTAGTGTTATTGCCATATACTGAATTGCGCCGTGAGATAATCTCCCATACCGGGAGTGATGAATCCTCTGTCAATCCACCATAGTCTTGATACACTCCTGATACAACCATCACCACTGTATTGATAGCTCTAAAAAGAACTACGTTAGGCTAGTGTCAAACTACACCAATCGGTGCACAAGGCACTCCGATGATCTCAAGTCTAAGGATCACATGCACCACCATCGTTAGAGGATTTGTTCATAGACACTGGGGTTACATCCAAATGGAATCCTCTGGTGGGTCAGTCTAGTGAACTTGCTGTGGTGTAAGCCTACAGCAAGCAACCATGTGTTGCACAGGTGTCACAAACAACCTTGACAAGTGGATCAGTCACTGCCTTCGACAGAGTCTTTCAATACTATGAAGCCTTACCGGATTATCTGTGCCCTTATTTCAGAATAATAATGGGGGTACAGACGTTTCTAGAATGGTCACCATATGTGCTCATAGGGTTCTCACTATCAAGATTTGAAACACTTGATACCTTGTCCCGGTTTACTCATTCTAAGGACATATATCAATACATATGCAATAATAATGATTTACGCGATATAGAATAAAAAATGCTTTATTGTAAGAACATGATATAAAGAGTCAATTCTACAATAATTGATTGGCTAGGGCATCTACTCTAACAACCCTTTCCTTTACTGCTTTTTCAAGTCGCTCTGCAGTCCTTAGCATGTTCAAAATCTCCGACAGGGTTTTCACCATTGCGTTCATATTGAAGTTCATTATGAACGGTGCATAAGAGTTAAGCAAGGATTGCTGAATCAACACACTTGTAATTCTAAATCCAACTCAAACCCCAAAGTCTCTAGCCTTCCATGTGCTCGATCATTTTGAGCACATGAGGGCCAAATTGGGCTCCCTCGATTAGGCAACTTCTAAACAGTGCTTTTGACACTTAACCTCTCATGTCGAGAGCTCCTGTAAACGTCCATGAGGTGTAGAATAATGGTAGCGGCATCTATTTCTCATGCTACTTTACAGCACATGGTGTCATCGATGCTAACATCAAGCATTGAACACCATCAGCACATCAAGGAACTTTTGATAAGTATCTTTAACTTCCTGAGTGGCATCAGGATCAAACTAACCTATATGGCTTCAAGGATATACAATTTCTTTCGGACTGAGTATAATCCAAAGATTACGATACCAGTCCGAGAGAAATGGATCCGTCCAACTTGTTTTCTTCACGTAAGGGTCGCAAGGTCATTATGCTATTTTTAAGCGAATCTACATTCATAAAAGTAAAGTCAATATAATGTTTATTATTCCCTTAACATGGTCTTTAGAAAAAACAGTCCCACTATTTTCCTCAAGCATATATCCCTCACTATTAACTCGGAAAGCCCGTTGGCTTACTAAGATCCCATCTGGCCCATTTCCAACCTTCACTTTGGCGAACAAGCCAAAATGGGGTGATTAGGTAGGCCAACAAACTTAATCCACATCAGTGATAGCCCCCACTACACCTCAAATGTGAAGCAAGCCAATAAGCCAATCACACAATACAACGATTTGCCATGTCCCAGGTGATTCCCAATATAAGTAGAGTGGACACTACAAGTCGCCACGTAAACATAACGAGTGTACTTCTCTACTATGCCTATGACGTGTTTATCAACCTTCGCTTTGGCGAACAAGCAAAACGTCATTTTAAGTCGACCCATCACCATTAAGGAAAAACTCCAATGAATTTTAAACTCCCACTGGTTGAAGTGTACCTTTGTTAGAGTAGATACCTAGAGCCAATCAAATATTGTAGAATGACTCTTGTAATAATGTTCATTAATCAATAATAAAAGGCATTTACCTATACGTGTAAATCATATATTGCAATATGTATTGATATATGTCCTTAGAAGGTAGAACCGTGACGAGGGTATCAAGTGTTTCAAATCTTGATAGCGAGAACCTATGAGCACATATGGTGGCCATTCTAGAAACATGTAGCTCCAGTATTATGAAGTAAGGGCCAGATAATACGGTAAGGCTATCATAGTGTTGAACGACCCTGTCGAAAGGCAGTGACTTATCTCACTTGTCAAGGTTGTTTGGTGACAACCTGGTGCAACACATGGGTGCTTGTTGTAGGCGGATATACCGAACAAGTTCACTGGACTGACCCACCAGAGGATTCCATTTGGATGGTAACCCTAGTGTCTATGGAACAAATCCTTTACGAATGGTGGTGATGTGATCCTTAGAATTGAGATCACCAGAGCGCCTTGTGCACCGATTGGTGCAGTTGACATAGCCTAAGCAGTTCTATTCAGAGCTGTCAATACGGTGGTGATTGGCTACCTCAAGAAGTGCATCAAGAACTATGGTGGATTGACAGAGGATTCATCACTCCCGGGTACAGGAGAGTTATCTCACGGCGCAATTCAGTATATGGCAATGACACTAAAATTGTGGCCACAGTGGGATTGAGCTATTGCTCTATCCGGATTATAATACAGTCATTGGTCCAGAAACGAATACATAATATCGAGAGTAACTGAAGGTTGACACTATTTCATGCCTTCGTTCGTCAAGATAACGTATGATGAAAGGATCGAATTGTACGGTAACCATATCGTTGACAGGTAGTGACTTTGCTGAATCCGAATCTATGGGTGGCATGATGCCTTGCTAGGGGCCAATCTGGTTTGTTATTAGTGAGACGATTAATTGGTGTTAATTACGATACTATACACTGTCGGTGATGAGGAGCCATGGGTCACACATATAGAAGATAATTTAAGAGCCAAGCAGAAAGAAGGTGTTTTCGTTCTTTTAGGCAAAAGGGTATTTGGTAAATTCATAGTGCAATTAACTTTGCTGGGGTCGTAGCCTTTATTTTTGTTAGAAAATTAAATAAGTGAAATTACGGTTAAATGTGTGTTCGCACATATTTAATTAAATCATCATTATTGTTAAATGTTAATTAAATATTAATTGATTTTAATTGAAGATAATGATGAATTAAATAAATATCTAATTGGGAGTGTTTGGCAACATGGGGTGTTTGGGTTGTAGCCCAAGCCTATTCCATATGGGAATAGGTCAACTAAAATAACACTATAAAAGAAAAGTTTTAGTTGAAAAATTGCCAAGAGTTTTCATTATTTCATTTTTTATTAAAAAGAGAAAAATACAGCACCCCAAATACTCTCCCACGCCAGTTTTGGTTGTTGCCAAAATCAAATACCTTTTGTTCTTCTTGATTTCTTAAGGCCAAGGGGGATCTAGCGAATCCCTCCTTGGTTCTTGGTGATTGTCTTCGTGTGGACTTCTTGGTTCGATCCTACACTTGGATCGGTAGCAAACACGTTCAGAGACAATATTGGTGGAGCCTTCAACGTGGGTATGAATCTAAACTTTAGATTTAATTTTATGCAGATTCTTGATGAAATACATAAACAGTAAAATTTGTGCCTTGATTTTGGGCTTTAAGGAATGATCTACGGTTGTATAAATTTTTGTTTTCCGCTGCACAACCAGGTCGTTTCCTATCACCCTTCGCTTTGGCGAACAAGGTTCCGACGAACAGTGGTTTGATCAAAACCATGGTGATGGAAGGCATACATGACTTAATATACTTAAGTTGAGGGTTTTTATTTAATGTTTCACTAGATTATTATCTTTGTTAGAATGTCATTGTTTGGCATGTTATTGAACATTCAACCTTAGCATGCATTCTAAACAAAATAAAATGTGCCGATACATGGCCCACTAAAACTGATTTCCTTGAGCCTAAAGGAATCGGTGGGTCAACCTAGGGGTTTAAAAGTAAATCTTGGGTCTTCAAGTTATTCCTCTTCATAGCTCCTTCGTTTCTTCTTCACAATCATTACAAAGTATTTTATAATAAAAATCCTATTCTAATTTACATTGATAAAATAGAAACCTCACGTTACATACGAGGGGAGTGAGATGAGAAGAAGAAATACATGGAGATATAAGAGAGAGAGAGAGGCAAGACATGCAGGTCATATTTCTTTATAAAATTACAAGCAAACCCAAAATTACAAAAAACATACCAAAGGTCTAAGGCTCATGTACCGAGCACCATGCAATTTCAAACAAGAACATTGCATACATCCAAAATTAACATTTTGAATTTGGGTGGGTGGAATTATTAAATTACCCTTTTTTACATGCGCAGAATTATTATTGGCTTTATAGGTTCAAAAACTACAATTTAGCCCCTATGCGAAAAACAGAAAAGCAAAATGGAACAGTAGCTTTCTTGCTGCGGCGAAGTTCATACACACATGGTTGCTACAGCAAAGTTTTATTTCGCCATGGCAAACGCCATAAAATTCCAGAAAACACAAAACGTTCCAAAGAGTTTTATGCCGCAGCAAAGTTTTATTTCACTATGTTCAAATTCACTTTTTGCATCTTGCCGTGGCTAACGCTGCAAAACAGTGAATCACATAGTAACCCCTTTTGCAGTTTTTCACATAACGATATGGATCCTAATAGAATCGAATGCATAAGCACTCGACAAGGACATCAACCAACCAAAAACAACTCATCAACACATCATTAGTAAATTGATCAATTAAACAAAATTTTTACAGATTTAAAAACAATCAATTTATGCATCAACATGTTATCAATCAATGATTAGACATTATAATCTAGTACCCGAGGCTCTGATACCAGTGTAAGTAATTGATCTACCAAAAGCAACAGAAAAACAAAAATTCAATCGGTAAATCAATTACCTTTTTGCCAAGACCCGAGTACAAATTATAACGTTTTCATGCATAAACTGAAACATAAAATAAAAAAGTATTAAAAACAAATCCATACAAGGATTTAGTTCATACTGACATTTGGAGGCTCCTCCGAATATCTATGATTTTGGACATGAGCACTGTTCACCGGTTACTATACACCACCTAGTATTCACCGTCTACTGTTCATGTGATTCTTCGCTAATCGATCCAATGTAAGATCGCACTCACGGAAGTCCACACGAAGATAATCCGAAAAATCGACAATTGTTTTGCTAAAACAATTGCCGACATCAAGAATCAAGAACAATCAAAATACTAAAATTTTCTCCTTCACTTGAAGAAGAAAACGTGACAGAGAGAGAACCTTTTGGGTGGCTAGGGTTTTAATTGAATGAATAATTCTATTTGTTTTAATTTTAAGTTGCACTTATATAGTGCAACAATTAAAACTCTATTCCACTTAGGAATAGCCATGGGCTCCAACCCTAGTTCACCCTTGCAACCAAACACACCGTCTATGGTATTTTAATTAATTAATTAATTATTATAATTAAAATCAATTAATATATAATAATATATTAACATTTAAGTATTAATAATAATTCATTTAAATATATACATAGATATATTTAAATATAATCTCACTAATTTAATTTTAATATTAAAATTAAATACAGGCAACAACCTCAGCAAATTTAATTGCACTGTGAGATTACCAAAATACCATTTTGTCCTAAAAGATGAAAATACCCTTCTCACAAATTGATTCTTAAATTATCTTCTAAGTGTGTGACCCGTAGGCTCCTCATCATATCGGCAGTGTGTAGTATTGCGATTAACACCAATTAATCATCTCACTACACATAGACCAAGATTGGCCCCTAGCAAGGCATCATGGGCCCCCAATAGATTCAAATTCAGCGAAATTGTAGCTTGTCAACGGTAAGGTTACCGTGTAATCAAATCCTTTCATCAACTGTTATCTCATTGAGACTGAGGTACAAAAATAGTGTCAACCTCATATATCCTCGACATGTTTGTATTCAGTTACTAGACCAATGACAAGAATATTCAATTGGATTGAGCATCAACTTAATCCCACTGTGGACATAGATTTAGTGCCATTGCCATTTACTGAATTACCAAGTGGGATAACTTCTCCCGTACCCAGGAGTGATGAATCCTTTGTCGATCCACCATAGTCTCGATTCACTTCTCAATGTAGCCAATCACTACCGTATTGATAGCTCTAAATAGAACTACGCTGGGCTAGTGTCAAACTACATCAATTGGTGCACAAGGCGCTCCAGTGATCTCAAGTCTAAGGATCACATGCACCACCATCCATTAAAGGATTTATTCGATAGACACTGGGGTTATCATCCATATGGAATCCTTTGGTGGGTCTGTCCAGTGAACTTGCCTCTAGCAAGCACCCATACATTGCACTAGGTTGTCAGCAAACAACCTTGAGAAGTGAGATCAGTCACTACCTTTCGACAGGGTCATTCAACATTATTATAGCTTTATCATATTATCTGTGTCCTTGGTCAGAGTAATGCTGGGGATACAGACATTTCTAGAACGGCCACCATATGTGATCATAGGGTTCTCACTATCAAGATTTGAAACACTTGATACCCTCGTCATGGTTCTACCATCCTAAGGACATATATCATTACATACACGATATAGAACAATATGCCTTTTATTGATAAATAAACATTTATTACAAAGTCAATTTTAGAATAATTGATTGGCTCTAGGGCACTCTAACACCATCAATATGTGAACTTCCAAAGAGAGCTGCTGAGTAGGCAGAGAAGATGTTCCACCTATCCCCCCCGCTCACCATTGACATGGGCAGTGGGGGAACAACTAACTGCTCCAACGGCAACAACTCAATTCTACTATGGCCACAGCTTTAGTGTCATTGCCATTCACTAAATTGCGCCATGAGATAACTTCTCCCATACCGGGGAGTGATGAATCCTTTGTTGATCCACTATAGTATTGATACACTTCTCGATGTAGCCAATCACAACTATATTGGTAGCTCTGAATAGAACTACGTTAGGCTGGTGTCAAACTACACTAATCAGTGCACAAGGTGCTCCAGTGATCTCAAGTCTAAGGATCACATGCACCACCATTCGATAGAGGATTTATTCCATAGACACTAAGGTTACCATTTATATGGAATCCTCTAGTAGGTCTGTCTAGTGAACTTGCCTATAGCAAGCACCCATGTGTCGCGCTAGGTTGTCGGCAAACAACCTTGACAAGTGAGATCAGTCACTATCTTTCGCCAAGGTTGTTCAACACCATGATAGCCTTATCGTATTAGCTGTGTCCTTGGTTAGAAAAATACTGGGGCTACGGACATTTCTAGAATAGCCACCATATATGATCATAAGGTTCTCACTATCAAGATTTGAAGCACTTGATACCCTCGTCACAGTTCTACCATCCTAAGGACGTATATCAATACACGTAATTATGATTTACATGATATAGAAGAAAATTGGCTTTTATTGATTAATAAACATTATTACAAAGAGTCAATTTTACCATAATTGATTGGCTCTAGGGCACCAACTCTAACACCATCAACATGTGAACTTCCAAAGAGAGCTATCGAGTAGGCAGAGAAGATGTTCCACCTATCCCCCCACTCACCATTGACATGGGCAGTGGGGGAACAACTAACTGCTCCAATGGCAGAAATGGAATGGCTGGCCTTGCTCTCTTTGGAGATGATCACTAAACTCCTACCTCTTTAGGACTAGGCAAGTCTGCCTGCGAGCGCTCCCAAGGCTCGTATCTCACCCTCTTTGGCGATAACGATTGAACTCTTGCCTCTTCGGGACCAAGCAAGTCCACCTACGAGCCCTCTTGAGGCTCGTACCGCGTTTTCTTGGCCCCACTACAAATGGCCATACCCTCTTTCCTCTCAGTCGAAGGAGCAACCCTCTTCATCCCTCGTCAGGATGAGCCCTCACCAAACTAGACAAGCCTTGAGACGACCTCATCGAAGATAGCTCAAAAAAAGTACCTAGTCTCGGAGGCAAGAGACCAAATAGTCTCTTCCTCTCCAGATAATGATTGGGTTCAAGGATAAATGTCTCTAAGAAAATGAACCATCATCAGAATACCTATGAGAATTTATTATGAAAAAAGAGGGAAAAGATAGTAAAAGTTTACTCATCTTCTTTTTCTTGAAAATAGTATGAAAACGGGCGTTGGCAAGACAAAACCCAAACTCAATCAAATTGTCAAGGGTTATCAACCGTTCGACATTTTGAGCTGACTTTAAAAGCTTGGAAAAGCACAAGACCCACCAGTGAAGTTCCTCGGACAAGTAGGGCTCCTTGCAATCAGCTGCATAAGAGAAAGAAAAAACATAATGACTCTTTCAGAAAAGTCTCTCTCAACATAATAATTGTATAAAGTTAGCCAACACCTATAAGCATCCTTGAAATCACCATTTCCTTCACAAGCATACAAGAAGTAGTATTAATCCCACCTGCCCAACTTGCTAGGGATCTTGGCTAATCCCTACAAAACGGAACATTTGGCTTTAGAAAAATAATAAAGCCCCCCTAACTTATCTTCAAGGGATAAACATTCACAAGCTCATCAATGGTGAGCTCACCAATGCCACTCCTTTGTTAAGCACTATACATGCCAATCGTACACAAATAGAAGTTCATGATAATCGAAGAGGGGCTACCCCAAAATGCTCCATCATCGTCGAGATAAACCGATGTGGAGGTACAAACACTGCGCACTTGAGAAGGGTCTCCGAGATCACAACCCAGCCAGCGTGAGGACTCTCTAGAGTGTTAGATGTTAGTAAATCGATGAGCAAAGATAGCGAAAAAACAAAAATTATTGCCCATCGATTAGTCTGATTTTGCCAAGATCAAGGTCTGATATTTATATTTTACATGCTTAAATTGAAATAACAAAGATAATATCAATCCATTCAAGGATCAGAGATCTTACGCATGTTTAAAGGCTCCTTCAAGTGTCTCTGAATTTACTTTGCTACTGATTTTATGTAGAATGGTACGAACGGTGATCCACACGAAGAAAATCTGAAGAACTAACCCTTGTTTTACTAGAACAAATGGGTGGCTTCAAGAATCAAAGGATGTCAAATGAACAAAGGGGTGACATATATCAGTACATACAATGATGATTTACGTAATATAATATAAAATGCCTTTTATTGATCAATGAACATTATTACAAAGAGTCAATTCTACAATAATTGATTGGCTCTAGGATATCTACTCTAACACTAATATCTCATACTGGTATCAAAATCTTCGAATTGTACTAAAGTTTAAAAAAAAAAAAAAAAAAAAAAATTACATGCCCTTGATAAACTTTATCCGGTTGAGCCTGCACCTAATGCCACTTAGGAAGTTAAGGATACTTATCAAAAGTTCCTTGATGATGTTAATAATGTTCAATGCATTACGCTAGCATCAATGACATCTGAGCTATAAAAGCAACATGAGAATATGGATGCACATGCCAGATTTCTACACCTCAAGGAGCAATATCAAAGTAGTGCTTGACATGAGAGGTACGAGGTGTCAAAGGCACAGTTTAGGAGCTGAATGACCAAAGGAGCCCAAGTTGGCCCTCATGTGCTCAGGATGATTAGGTACATAGAGAGGCTTGAGACTTTGGGTTTTGGTGTTGATGCAGATTTACAATGTGACTTAATTCTATAATCATTGCCTGACCCTTATTCCATTCATAATGAACTTCAATATGAACACAATTGTGAAGTCCCTGTCAAAGCTCTTAAATATGCTGAGTACTATAGAGTAAGACTTGAAGAAGTCCAAACCTGTTATACTGGTTGTTGCTGGTAAAGGAAAGGGTAAGGGAAAAGGAAAGGCCAAAGTCTATCCCAAGTTAAAACCCAAAGGACATGATGCTCTTAAACCTGAGGGTGGCATTAGGAAAGGTGGGAAGATAGACTACTTCTATTGTGGCAAACCTAGCCACTAGAGAAAACACTGCAAGGCTTTGCTCACAAGCAAGAAGAAGTTAGACACTTCGACTTTAGGTATGTACATGATTGAGATTAACTTCTCCCCTTCAATGTCTTGGCTCATTGACACAAGATGTGGTACTTACATTTGTATTGATATGCATGGACTAAGGCAGACTAGATTACTTGCCAAGGGAAAGGTGGACCTACGAGTTAGAAATGGAGCACATGTGGCCGCATTAGTTGTAAGGTCTTATTGTTTGACTTTGCCTATGGGCTTATTACTGGAACTAAATAACTATTATTTCGTACCTTAAATTATTAGAAACATTATTTCAGTATCCGCTTTGGATAATGTGGGATATCATTTTGAAATTTCTAATGAATTGATGTCTTTTAGTTTGAATGGTATTCTATTTGGAACTGCAAGGTTATATAACGGATTATATGTTCTTGATTTAAAAAATAAGCATAGAGAAAAAATCCAAACATACCTTTGGCATTGTAGACTAGGTCATATCAATCTGACCCGCATCATAAAATTTCACAAAGATAGAGTTTTGGACCCTTTTGACTTCCAGTCATTTGAGGTATGCAAGTAATGCCTTTTAGGCAAGATGACCAAGTCGCCTTTCAGAAGACAAAGTCAAAGGCTACTGAATTATTAGGCATCATCCATAGTGATGTATTGATGCGTTGTTACTACAACATGCAAATATAGCAAGTGCACTACTCGCACAAAGTAATAAAGGGATGAGTGAGTATCATTCCCACGAGGATTGGTTGCTAAGCACTGAATTTCCTATTAGTTTTCAAGTTGGAGAAACCGAATGTTGTTTGGATTTATGGGAGAATATAAAACTAAACTGAAAGCAAAATTTACTAAGTGTAAAAACAACTAAATTATGAAAGCAAGATTTAACATAAGAGTAATATCAATTAAAACAAACGGTTAGGGTTTCACTTCATTCGAACTCTATGGATTAATTCTGTGGATTATGCTACTTTTACACTCATATGCACGGATTGTAAACCGAATTCCCTAAGTTGTAAAACATACCTTCTTAGGCTATGAATTCCTACTTTTCCCTATTAATCTTCCGCACCCAAGAAATTGAAGATTAACAAATCCGAGTTCATTAAGCTAATGGAATTCTAGATTGATTTCATTGTTTCTCAAATCTATCTCTAGTAGTCAAAATAACAATGGTGATTATCCAAGAAGTTCAACATGACTCATTTCTCAATCTCATCATGTTCAACAAGTAAAATCAATAAAATTCGGAATAATCACACAATCTATGCAATAGAATATAAAAGCAACAGTAATCAATTGATTAATCCATAGAAATCCGACTTACATCAAAACCCTAACCCAAAATGGGTTAGTTCATAACTAAATTAACATAAACAACGAGAAAAATAATAAACCCAGTAATCAACATATTGAAATACAGAGAAAAGAGTAGAGATCTCCCTTAGTTGAAGAATCCACAAGATTTAAGCTCAAATCTTCTCCCAAATGTAAAAGCTACACTAACCCAGACGAAAACCAGACTCTCCCCAACCAAAATGGCAAGGTTTTCCTTATATAGTTCCCCCAAAAACCTAAAACCTTTCCTAAAATAAAACTGTGCGTTTTGGAGAAAACAAAATTTCGCAGACTTCGCCACGGCGACGAACTCAAGTGAATCTCGTGCCTAGCTTCTTTCTCTGCGGCGAAGAATAAACCTCACTATAGTGAACCTTCCTAGAAAATTCTAAATTTATAGAATTGCCCTCCGCTTGCTTCGTTGCTTGAATATTCGATCTTCGATGCTTTCCTATGGGAACAAACTTCATAGTACTTCAACTCTGCTTCATAACTTTCCCAAATTCTGAGATTCGCTTGCTTTTGGGTCCAAAAACTCCAATTCGCTCATTATTTGCTAAAAATGCACGTTTCGGCCTGAAACATAAAATATATAGAATTAAGTAGCAATTCAGGCATAAACGAACTAAGAAGTATCTAAAATCCGGCCAAAAAGCCTAAATAAAATAGTATAATCCTCAGATTATCAAATATCCCTAAACTAAAGACATGCTCGTCCCCGAACATCAGGTACAAAACACAAAACAAGAAAAACAACAAACAACCAAAAACTCAAAACAACTAAACTGAAAATGATAAGATAAAAATTAGACTCAAATTCAACATAAGAACTGCCTAGAATTTATATAAATCTCAATAATTGTTGAAAACTTATTACTAGAAAAATGTTCAACACTCCAAGAAGTTATAAGTTGCATTGACTATCTTTCTCTATTGGTCCCCCGAGTAGGTGATCCCCACTTCAGTCCACATTCCAACTTCCCGGATTATTTTATGCAGAAATGCAAAGTTTATCAAATGGTGTTAGACTCCATAAGCCTAAGTATCAAACTACTCTCCACTAATGAGGATTAGACATCACTAAAGATCAAAAGGTCTTTACAGCCTTGTAATGTTAGGCTCGGTTAGTGGGCTTCAAAGAAAAGGAAAGGATAAACTAAGCAAGAGAAATCGGTTTCCTTTAAGCAAACAACAAGACTTAAATCAACTTCCACTTTCTTCCTCAACCACCACTTAAGATATCAGCCATTTAATAACCCTCAACCATGTGCACTTCTCATTTTTGCTATTGCAATGCAATTCTTAAATTTTTTTTTTTTTTTTTTTTAAAAGCAACAATAACCAATATGAGGTTAATTACCACTCTTATTCTTCTTGCCCTTCTCACAACCCCAAACTATTCTTTTAGTTCATTCACACAACTCTCCAATCTCTTTGTGTTTGCATTAAGCTTAGAATTCTCTTAAAGGTTGCGGACGTGTTTAGGGTAAAAGGTTTGGGCATTATTGGTTGCACAAGAAAGATATGACAACGATGATTTCATAAGGCTCAAATGGGTAACTAGGGATAAAATCTATGGTCGGCTGGAAAGGATCAAACATTCCGAAGAATTGCATAAATCACTTCCTCAATAATGTCTATTCCTAGAATTTCACCTCAAGTACTTCTCAACTAGGTTCTAGAGTCCACCAACAGTATCAAGACTTCACCTAACCACATAAAATGAATCTAAGCATGCTGAAATAATGAAAATGGTGGTTGAACCACTCAACAAACCTCAAACAACATTTAGTCAACCAACATAAACTTGAAGCAATGCTTAACATTTTTCAACAATAACATCCCAACAATCATATTCTCATCATAGACTTATGTAATTCATCATTGGCACACATGACAAAACATGAAAACAACTAAACACAAATAAAAAATTGTTCAAATTTTTCCTAACCCCAAACTAAAGATGACATTGTCCCCAATGTCACATTATGCACAATTTAGGAATAGAAAAATAGAATTTACAAAGGTACGAGATAGTTCCCTGATTAATCCGTGAAGTCAAAGTTCCGCTCAATAGCATGCACACCCATTCATTGGCTTTCTCATCACCATAATCTGTAAAACAATTGAAATGCTGTGGTGTCCACTGTGTTAGACAATTTCACAGACTAATATGAAAATATTACAATCCTAATCTCGCCCTTATGACTACTAAAACGTTCAAGCAAAATTAAACAATCCAAACCAAAAGAAAATTAGTTCAATGTCCAAAATAAAAGGCAATACAACTGAAAATAAAAATAAACTACAAAACAGGTGCTCCGGTTTCATTCTTCGGCCTCCTCCTCTCCTTTGGTGTTGTCATCTTCTGTGTTGGAGCCCATCTATTCCTATGAATCCCAGTCTCCCATTGGAAGCTCGAAGTATCAATGTTGAGCTTGGAGAAATAGTTGTACTGCATATCATACATCATCTAGGTCTGCTCTACCAGCCAACCTTAACGTCGCTCCATCCGTTTCATCTTACCCAACATTTACTGCATCAGCTCCTTTATTGTGGCAGTGGAATTGGATGATGTGGCAGTGCCTTGTGTGGTTCTCTATCATTTTGTCTCGGATCTGGGTCCTTCACTGGGTGGACGCTCAAGATGCTTGTTGTAGTAGTTAGTGTCGAGGACTAGTGCATGACGGATAAGTGGTTCATCATCCGACTTCCTGATAATCCAAGAATTATACTATTTTAATTAGGCTTTTTGGCCAGATTTTAGATACTTCTTAGTTCATTCATGCCTGAATTGCTACTTAATTCTATACATTTTGTGTTACAAACCAAAATGGACATTTTGACCAAATAAGAAGCGAATTGGAGTTTTTGGACCCAAAAGTAAGCGGATCTCAGAATTTGGGAGAGTTCGAAAGCATGTTTAAGCACTATGAAGCTTGTTCCCTAGGGAGAGCATCGAAGATCAAAGATTCAAGCAAAGAAGCGAGAGGAGGGAAATTCTATAATTTTAGAATTCTTCATAAAGGTTCGTCGCGGCGAAAGAAGGTAAACACGAGATTCCAACTTACCTTGTCGTCACGGTGAGAGTCTTTCTTCACCGCGGCAAAGTCTGCGAATTTTAGTTTCTCCAAAACGCACAATTTTATTTTAGGAAAGATTTAGGTCTTTTGAGGCAAGCTATATAAGAAAAACCTTACCACTTTGAAGGGGGTTAGTCTAGTTTTCGTCTGGCTTTCATTGAGTTTTGGATAGATTGATATTTTTGTGGAGAAAGTGAGAGGATTTGAGATTCAACCTTGTGGATTCTTCAACTAGGGGAGATATCTTTTCTTTTCTCTTATTTCAATATGTGACGGTTAGTTTAATTTTTTCTTTTTTTTTTTTTTTTGTGTTGATTTATTGAACTAACCCAATTTGGGTTAGGGTTTTGATGTAACTCGGATTTCTATGGGTTAATCAATTGATTTTTGTTATTTCCATATTCTTGCAAGGATTGTGTGGTTATTCCGTTTTTTGATTTTAATTGATGAATATGATGAGATTGAGAAATGAATCATGTTGAGCTTCTTGGGTAATCACCATTGTAGTATTGAATGCTAGAGATAGATTTGGAATCAATGAAATCAATCTAGGATTCCATTAGCTTAATGAACTTGGATCTATTATTTTTCAAATTGTTGGTGTGGAAGTTTAATAAGGAAAAGAGAATTCATAGCCTGAGAAGATTGTTTGACAACTTAGAGAATTCGATTTATAATCGGCATGTGAGTGTGAAAATAGTATAATCGTATAAATTAATCCATAGAGTCGAATGAAGTAAAACCCTAACCTTTGTTAAAATTGATAACTCTTGTTTTAAATTCTTGCTCTTATTAATTAGTTGTTTTTATTCTTAGTAGTTTTTTTGTTTTAGTTTTAATCTCTCCCTTTAATCCAAACAAATTCAGTTTCTCCAACTTGAAAACACTTAGGAGAATTAGTGCAACAATCAATCCTTGTGGGAATGAACTTACTCATCACTCTATTACTTTGTGCGACTAGTGCACTTGCTATCATTGCATGTTTTAGTAACAACACATCAAGTTTTTGGTGCACTTGCCAGATTGATTTTTGTGTTAACATTGATTTTTCTTATGTTAGCTAGATTGGAGTTTGTTTTTGTTTTAATTGTTGTTTGTTTAATTTTTGTTATTCCTTCGGTTGGTTTGTGATCTCACTTTACTTCCTTTTGAGTAGTTATGCGAAGAGCAAGACGTAGCCAGTGGTTCTGTTGATCCTGAGATTGAAAGAACCACTAGAAGACTTAACAGAGAAAGAAAGAAAGAGAGGCTACAGTTGAACTAGGTTTATAGTTGTTGAGATGGCAGAAAATAGAACACTAAGGGTTGCTTGGGAGTTTTTTTTTCACTGGTTTTGGGGGGTTTTTAATTAGAACGTTTTGAGGTGTTTAAAAACCCTTACTTGCCAGTTTTAATAGGTTGGTTTTGACTGGTTTAAAAACCCTTCAAAACCAGTGTAGTGTAATTTTGAGGGGTTTATAAAACACCCCAAATTGGGGTGTTTTGGCTGGTTTAAAAATTTTATCCCAAAAAACCCCTTTCCACTAAATGATAATAATCCCTGTGGCACAAATCTTTGCTACTGTTGATTTCTCTCTCTTACAAAGTGAGTGAATGGTTTTAATTTGTGAGTGAATGTTTTTATTTGCTGCACACAACTCATTAATGGGAGTCAGTTTTGTTTTTTTCAGTTTTGTTAAATGGGAGATGTGAAGAAGAATGGGGGTATGATAAGTGTAGTGCAGTTTTCTAAGTGGAGATGTTTAAGAGAATTTGTATATGAAGTGGTACTGATAAGTGTAGTGCAATTTTGTAAGTGGAGATGTTAAAGAGAATTTGTTAAATGAAGTGGTACTGAAGTGTAGTGCAGTTTTGTGAAGGGAGATGTTAAAAAATTGTGTATAATGGAGTGGTATTGATAAAGTGTGGTGCAGATTTGTTTAAAGGGAGATGATAAGAAGAGTGTGTAATTGGGTTGGTACTGATATGTTTAGTCTGTTTTGTTTTTGTCATTTTGTTAAATGGGCTTCCTATAGTACTTTACTCTTTAGCTCTCTCTTGTTCTTCGTTTTTCCCTTATTTTCTTTCTTCGGTGATTCTAAAATTCTTCAAGGATGACTGTGTTTTGAATATTTTGTTCCCACAGTTTTCTGACATCCTAAAAAAATAGTCACTGTTTGTTTTTGTCAGTTTTGTTAAATCATCCCTGTTGTGCATTCATCATCCTAACACCTGTCATACCATCAAAATACACCAAAAATTTAAACCAGATTTGAATTCTGCTTCTCCAAGCCATTACAGCAGTAGATGCCTCTAACCCTGCATGAAACATTAGCTTCAAAATCTTTCATCCGAACTATTGCAGCTGCATAAATCAAAAAGGTTTTAAAAGTAATATGGAGGTGTGCGTAACCCAAACCTATAGAGTCAGCAAAAGAGAGTGTTTTAATTTTATAGGCACATATGTAAATTTATCATTTAAAAAAACTGTCAGAACCGTTAGAAAATAAACTCCCAAGCACAGGTTAGGTGTTTTAAAAACCGTTACTAAAAACCCCTCAAAACCGCTACGATGGTTTACCCTCAAAACCGCTATGATGGTTTACCCTCATAACCGCTACCATAAAACTCTCAAGCAGGCCCTAAGGGAGTTTTCAGTTCCCTCAGTTGATGGCAGTTGGTCGAGCATTACTAGACCAGCGGTACAAGCCAACAACTTCGAGATAAAGCCAGCAATCATCCAGATGATATAGCGGTCGGTACAGTTCAAGGGAGATTGGAAGGAAGATCCAAATCTGCAAATTGTAATTTTTTTTGGAGATTTGTGATACTTTCAAGTCAAACGGAGTGTCAGATGACGCCACCAGATTGAGACTGTTCCCGTTTTCATTGAGAGATAAGGCAAAGGGTTGGTTAATGGCATTACCATCAGGAACGATTACAACATGGAATGATTTAGCATAGAAGTTCTTGTCCAAATTTTTTCCTCCAGCAAAGCTAAGAAATGATATCACATCGTTTCTACAGGAAGAGTCGGAATCATTGTATGAGGCTTGGGAGAGATACAAAGAATTACTGAGCAAGTATCCACATCATAGGTTGCCAGTTTGTATGCAAGTCCAAACATTTTATAATGGATTGATGGTGAATGTGCAAACTATGGTAGATACAACCTCGGGAGGAGCACTGCAGAATAAGACACCGGAAGAAGCTCATGAGTTGCTTGAAGTTTTAGCAAGTAACAACTATCAAAGACCTAATGAAGGGGTGTAACCGAAGAAATCTATGGGTCTTCATGAAGTTGATGCATACACAGCCATTTCAGCCTAACTCACAGCACTTCAAAAACAGTTGGGAAGTATGCAGGTAAATTCTATTCAAACTCCTCAACTAATTTGAGAATTTTTTACAGGTGGTCATGTGAGCAGTGAATACCAAGTGGGGAACATGTTTGCTTCAGCGTCTTCATCATTAGAGCAGGTTAACTACTTAGTAAGAAATCAAAGGCAATCGAACAACCCATACTCCAACACATATAATCCCGGTTGGAGGAATCATCCGAACCTGTCTTGGGGCAATCAGAACCAACATAATCAGCAAAACAACCAATGGAACCAAAGAGCATTGCTAAACAACCAAGCAGGGGTGAACAATCAACCAGGAGAGCAAAGAGTGACAAAATTGGAGGACATGTTTGGAAAGTTTATGCAAGAGACCACGGGTTTTATGAATGAGACGAGGACGAATTTCAGAAATCAAGAGGCGTCCATTCGGAACTTGGAGGTACAAGTGGGTCAATTGGCTGATAAGTTAAATGAGAGACCATAGGGGTCCCTACCAAGCAACACAGTACCTAAGCCACGTGAGCAAGCAAATGCAATAACTCTGAGAAGTGGGACAGTTTTAGAAGAAGTAGAACAATCAGGGAAAGAAGGGAGCCTACCAAAAGAAAAAGAAGATTCTGATGAGGAAGTTGATGAAGAGATAGTTGCTAAAAAGAAACCAACCAATTCTACGGTTGATGAACAAAAGCAGGAAGAGAGGCAAAGACAAAAGAAAGAGAAATTGCCATTTCCTGAGACACCACCAGAGTTGGCACATCACACTCCTCCCATGCCTTTTCCTCAAAGACTCAAGAAAAAGAATCAAGATAAGCAGTTTTCCAAATTTATTGAAATATTAAAAAACTACATAGTAACATTCCTTTTGCAGATGCATTGCAACAGATGCCAAGCTACGCGAAATTTCTCAAGGAGATTTTATCAAACAAAAGGAAGTTAGAAGATGAGGAAACGATGGTGCTCACGAAGGAGTGCAACGCCACTCTTCAGAAGAAGCTACCCCCGAAACTCAAAGATCCAGGGAGTTTTACTATTCCTTGCATTATAGGAGACATTATTTTTGATCGAGTTTTGTGTGATTTAGGTGCAAGCATCAATTAAATGCCTTTTTTCTGTTTTCAAGAGATTGGGAATTGGTGAAGTGAAGCCAACGACCATGTCATTGTAACTTGCAGATAGATCCATCAAACATCCGAGGGGTATAGTCGAAGATGTGTTGGTGAAGGTGGACAAGATTATCTTTCCAGACGGATTTTGTTGTATTGGACATGGAAGAGGATAAGGAAATGCCTCTTATTTTGGGTTGACCATTTTTGGCCGCCGGGAGAGCTCTCATTGATGTTCAAGAAGGAAAGTTACTGTTAAGAGTTCAAGATGAAATAGTAACGTTCAATGTGTTTGAAGCTATGAAGTTTCCATCCGAGTCGGATTCATGCTTTAGTGTTGATGTGGTGGATAAACTAGTAGCAGAGGCTATTAAAGAGAACACTCCACAACTGCCTCTAAAAGCTTGTATTGCCCAATCAAAACAGAATAGGTAGCTGAGTCGGCGAAGAATGAATGTGCTAGATTGTTGGAAGCACTTCAGCCGATTGAGGAGAGCCAAGATCTAGAATTTAAGGAATTGAATTTTGAGAAGGAGAAGGAAAAGGAAAGAAAGGAAGAACTCCGAAGCTTGAACTAAAGCCCTTGCCTTCCCACCTCAAATATGTGTATCTTGGTGAAGCAGAAACTTTCCTAGTAATCATCAGTTCAAGGTTGAGCAAATTGGAAGAAGAGCGATTGATTAGGGTACTAAGAGAACATAGATCAGGAATTGGGTGGACCATTTCGGATATTAGAGGCATCTCTCCATCGTTTTGTATGCATAAGATACTTATGGAAGATCATGTCAAGCCTAGGGTGCAGCCACAACGGAGACTGAATCCTTTGATGAAGGAAGTGGTGAGAAAGGAGGTGGTGAAACTTCTAGATGCGGGAATAATTTATCCTATTTCTGATAGTCCATGGGTGAACCCGGTGCAAGTGGTTCCGAAGAAGGGAGGTATCACAGTGATAAATGAAGCCACACGGAAAGATCATTTTCCACTTCTTTTCATTGATCAGATGTTAGAGAGATTGGCAGGGCATGCTTACTACTGTTTCCTGGATGGTTAGTCATGATATAATCAGGTTGCCATCGCTCATGAGGATCAAGAGAAGACGACCTTCACTTGTCCATATGGCACCTTTGCATACCAAAGGATGCCCTTTGGATTATGCAATGCACCAGCCACATTTCAGAGATGCATGATGTCTATCTTTGGTGATATTGTGGAGCAGTTTATAGAAGTCTTCATGGATGACTTCTCTGTTTTTTGTTCATCTTTTGACAATTGCTTATCTAATCTTTCACTTTTTTTGCAACGATGTAAGGAGACGAATTTGGTGCTCAATTGGGAGAAGTGCCACTTCATTGTCCAAGAAGGAATAGTGCTTGGTCATAGAATTTCAAGCCATGGCATAGAAGTGGATCGAGCAAAAACAGAAGTGATTGAGAAGCTACCACCGCCCTCAAATGTTAAAGCAGTTCGGAGTTTCTTGGGGCATGCGGGGTTTTATAGACGATTTATCAAGGATTTTTCTAAGATCTCTAAACCCTTCTGCAATTTATTGATTAAAGATGTTGCTTTTGATTTTAATGATGAATGCATGCATGCCTTTCAAACTCTAAAAAAATTATTAGTGTCTGTACCTATTATTGCAGTTCCCGATTGGGGACTACCATTTGAATTAATGTGTGATGCTAGTGATTTTGCATTAGGAGTAGTGTTAGGATAGAGGAAAAACAAAGTGTTGCATGTAATTCAGTATGCTAGCAAAACACTCACTGATGCACAATTGAATTACACCACCACTGAGAAAGAATTGTTGGCTATGGTTTTTGCTTTTGACAAATTTTGTTCATATTTGCTAGGTGCCAAGGTGATAGTCTACACGGACCATTCAGCACTCAAGCACCTATTGGCAAAGCAAGAAGCGAAACCTCGGTTGATAAGATGGATCCTATTGCTACAAGAGTTTGAGTTGGAGATACGAGACAAGAAGGGGTTGAAAAATGTGGTGGCGGATCATTTGTCAAGGATTGAACAACCAATTCAGGGAAATGAAGAGAAAACCCAAATTAGAGAAACTTTCTCGGATGAAAAATTGATGAGAGTGGAGGAAGCACCGTGGTATGCAGATTTTGCAAACTACTTGTCATCGAGAGTGCTCCCCGTTGGCATGACCTTCCAACAAAAGAGGAAGTTTTTCTCAGATTTGAAGTACTACTTCTGAAAAGAGCCATTTCTGTATAGACACTGTATTGATCAGATGATACGTAGGTGTGTCCTGGAAGAGGAAATGAAGAGTATCCTATGGCATTGTCACAAAAGGGAAGTGGGTGGCCATTTTGGAGTAGCTAGGACAGCAGCCAAGGTTTTTCAATCTGGGTTTTATTGGCTGATGCGTGTTTCTTACAACATGCAAATGGAGCAAGTATACTAGTCGCACAAGTAATAGAGTGATAAGTGAGTATCATTCCCACGAGGATTGTTGCTAAGCACTAAGTTTTCTACCTTTTTCGAGTTAAAGCAATCGAATTCTTTTGGATTAAAGGTAGAAATTAAAACTATAACTGAAACAAAATTTACTAAAATAAAAGTAAACTATGAAAGCAAGATTTAAAACGGGATAAAATCAATTCAACAAACGGGTAGGGTTTTGACTTCATTCGGACTCTGTGGGTTCTTTCTAAAGAATTAAACTAAATTCATATCCACATGCATTGATTGTAAATCGAACTCTCTAAAGTGTCAAACATACCTTCTCAGGCTATGTTTTCCTACTCTTCCCTATTAACCTTCCACACCCAACAAATTGAAGGTTAATAAATCTAAGCTCATTAAGCCCAAGAATCCTAGATTGTTTTGATTGGTTCTTGAATCTATCTCTAGCATCCAATACTACAACGGTGAATACCCAAGAAGCCTAACATGATTCATTTCTCAATCTCATCATGTTCCTCACATATAAACAGTCAATTCAGAGTAATCACACAATCAATCAAGTTCATATGAAAATAAAATCATTCAATCAATTAACCCATGAAATTCCGAACTACAATCAAAACCCTAACCCAAATTAGGTTAGTTCATGTCTAAATCAATAATACAATTAAGAGAAACAAAAAATTTCAAGTTCAACATCATGGAAACAAGATAAAAGGAAAAGAATCTCCCCAATTGACGAATCCACTGGTTTCACCTCGAATCTTCACACTTCGTTTAATCGAAAATCACTCAAAAATGAATCTAAGAAAATGTAAATAGCTCCAAACCCTACTTGAAGCCGAACCCTTGGCAAAAAGACTCCGTTTTTCTTTTATACCTCGCCCAAAATCCTAAGAAAACACTAAAAAGTAAAACTGTGTGTTTTACAAAAACTGGAAAATGCAGACTTCACCGCGGCGAAGAAGGAATCTCACCGCGGCGACAAAGGAGCTGAACTTGGTGCGTGACTGGCTCATTTCGCCGCAGCGAAGCTTCCTGAAGAATTCTGAAATTACAGAATTGCCCTCCGCTTGCTTCTAAGTCCAGAAACTCCAAATCTGTCTTTATTCACTCAAAATGTCCATTTTAACCTGAAACACGAAATATAAGGAATTAAGTAGCAATTCAGGCATAAATAAACTAAGAAGTATCTAAAATCCGACCTAAAAGCTTAAATAAACTAGCATAATCCTCAGATTATCAAATACCCCCAAACTAGGGACATTCTCGTCCCCGAGCATCAGGTACAAAACATGAAAAAAGAAAAACACAAACGTTCAAAAACACAAAACAACAAATGACAAAAATTGAATAAGAGAAACAAGAGACTTAACTCACAAAACAACTACCTAGAATTTATACCAATCTCAAAAGTTGTTGCAAAATTATATATAGAAAAATGTTTAACACTCCAAGAAGTTATAAGTTGCATCAACTTTCTTCTCAATTGGTCCCCCCAGTAGGTAATCCCCACCTTCCGACTTCCCGGATTATTTTATGTAGGAATGCAAAGTTTATCAAATGGTGGCAGACTCCATAAGCCTAAATATCGAACTACTCTCCACTAATGAGGACTAGACAAAGATAAGAATCAAAAGGTCTTTATAAGCTTGTAACGCTAGGCTCGGGAAGTGGGTTCCAAGAAAAGGATAGGAATAACAAAGTAAGAGAACTCGGTTTTCCTCATGCAAACACTTAAATCAAATCGAACTCCACTTCTTCTCAACCACCAATCAACGTGTCCACTAATTTACAACCCTCAAACTTGTATCTTTCTTATTTCTGATACTATGCGGCGGGGAAGTGCGTCTAAGGTGTACGTGGCTTGTTAAACCAAGGTCGCCAAGTACTGCTAGGCAGTTTTTAGGGCGTTACTGGTTTCCAGCCGGATCCCTTAAACTTGGCAAAAGGGTGCACGTACTGTTACAGTGCGCCCGAGTTCAAGTTTTTTTTTTTTTTTTTTTTTTTTTTTTTGAAAAGGAAAAGAATCAATTGAATTGAGGTGAACTACCTCTTTCGTTTTTATTGCCCTTCTCACAACCCCTAAACTATTCTTTTAGTTTATTCGTACAACTCTTCTTGTTCTTTGTGTTTGCATTAGGATCGAATTCTCCTAAGGGTACGACAGAGTGTTTAGGGTATAGGGATCGGACAATTTTTGGTTTGCCAAGAAAAATAAAGCAATAATAATTCATATCTCTCAAATGGGTTACTAGGGACAATTTCATTCATGGGTTGGCTAGAAAGGCTCAAACGTTCCAAAAAGAATGCCTAAATCATCTCCTCAACCATGTCTAATCCTAGAATTTCGCCTTAAGCACTTCTCTACTAGGTTTTAGAGTCCACCAACATTATCAAAACTTTACCTAAGTACATAAAATGAATCTAAGCATGCCGAAAAAGTGAAAATGGTGGTTGAACCACTCAACAAACCTTAATCAAAATTCAATCAATAAACCTAAACTTGAAGCAATGCTTAACATTTCTCAACAATAAAAACGCAACAATCCAATTTGCATCATTGATTTATACAATTCATCATCGACAAAAACAATCAAACCAAAGTAAAATAAACAAAATCAAAAATTCCTAATTTTCCTACCCCCAAACAAAAGATGACATTGTCCCCAATGTCCCCTTACACCTAAATTAGGAATAGAAAAACAAAAATAACAAAGGTGCGAAATAGTTCCCTGAGTAATCCGTGAAGTTTCACTCTACAGTGCACACCCGATCTGTGACCTTTCCGTCACCCAACATCTGTCAAAACAATTGAAACTGTGGTGTCCACTATGTTAGAAAAATCCACTGACAAATATGAAAGTATTACAACCTAATCTCCTCCTTGCAACCACTACAAATTAAGAGAAAATGAAATAACTAAAACAACTACCACAATCCACAACAAAAATATAAACTGAGTTTACTGTTTGAAATGAAAAACAAAATCAACTAAAAACAAATAAAAATAAAGAAAAACAAAACAGGTGTTCTGGTGCTCATTCTTCGGCTCCCTCATCTTCCTCTTCTTCCTCTTCCGACTCGGAGCCCATCCACTCATCTGAATCCCAGTCAGCCCATTGGAATTTTGTAGTGTCAACGTTAAGCTTGTTGAAGCTACTCTTTTGCATATCATACATCATCTGGGTCTGATCAGCCAACCAATCCTGATGTTTTGCCATACGTTTCATCATACCCATCATCTGCTGTATCATCTCCTTCTGTGTAGCTGTGGAGCTGGAGGATGTGGCAGGGACTTGTGTGGTTCTCTACCGTTTTGTTCCTGCTCTTGGTTGCTCAGCTTCTGGATGTTCAAGATGCTTTTGAAAATAATCTGAATCGAGGATAGGGGCAGCATGAATACGTTGCTCATCATCATACACCTCGGCTCCAACTCTAATGCACAAGGCTGTAATGAGATGTGGGAAAGAGTAACTTGATTGCCCTGGTTTGGCAGCATGATGAACGTTGTTTAAGATAATTCATCCCACATTTATACTCTTTCCCGTGGCAATAGAATAAAGCATTAATGCCTTCTCATAAGTTGCCGTGCTATAGTGCGTTTCCGGCATCAACCTCGCACTAACAAAATACTGCCATAGTCGAGCCATCGGTGTCAAATAAGTTCCCTTAATGGTCTTCTTTTGTTTCTTCGACACTGCCCAAGTTGCATCCGGTTTTGCAATGACCCGAAAAATGATACTATCCTGAAACTGTGGCGTCCTAAACCTTGCGTACTTATCCTGATAAATCCTAGGTAGGGTATAAAACTCATTAATCACATCTTCCATAAACGGCACATCGACCCCTCTCACAAATGCAGTACCCTCCTCACAATTCGGGAGGTTGGCATAAAACTCCCTTACTAGCGGCTCTATAGCCGATTGTGTAGGAGCACTCATAAACAGTTTCCACTATCTCCCTCGACTCCAGTCCAAAGCCTGACTCGCGGTCAATCCGCGCTCAGGAATAAAGCCCTTATCTCTTCTTTGGATAGCCCCTTGATATCGTTTCCGGGCCTCCTCACTCACGAAGCGGTTGTCCACTTTCTTTCCTTTTCCCTTGCCCTTGGATGGAACCTTAACTTTGAGTGCCATTTTCTATAATTCAACTCACAGCGCAACCCAAAAATTCAAGCCTAGGTTCCCCACAACAACCAATTCAAACTTGAAAAAGAAAATTGACAACACTTCCAAAAATTCTCACTTAGACCCCCAAACTACGATTTCTCCAAATTCAACAAAACACTCTAAAACTCAAAACCCACACTCCTCAATATCACAACATGCACAATCAACCCTTCCTTAACAAAATCGAACTCACAAGCACCCAAAAATTCGCAACTCAACCAACAATCAACTTTTTCAGATCTACAAATCAAAACTCGAAATTGAGCGAAAAAAAGTTTAGGGAACTTAAGATCTTACCAATACGAAGGATTATCCGCCACCAATTTACCCAGAATCAGCCCAAATTGGAAAGCCCCAAATTTCTTGAACCTAAAATTTTCATGAAATTTTCACAAAAATTGTTGTTGAAATGAGTTGTTTTGGTGTTTAGGAGGGTTAAGGAGTGAGAAATTTGGTTAGGAAAACACTTGGAAGGCAAAGGATTGAAATTAGAAAATTTTTCTTTCAAATGGATTTGAAAAGTCGCGTGAAGAATGAAAAACGAAAGTGGGTATTTATAGAAAACTGTCTTCGCCGTGGTGAAGTTTTTCGTTCATAGAACCCTAGTTTAAAACCCAGGTTTCGCCCCGACAAAGAAAAATACTTCGCCAGGGTGAAAACTTACCGTGGCTAATCGCCCCGGCGAGGAAAAATCTTTGCCGCGGTGAATTTGCCATAGAGAAATTTTGTCCAACCTGCTTCGCCGCGACGAAGACAAATTCTTCACCAGGGCAAAAACTTGCAGTAGCTGCAACATATTTTCAGGCTGCTTCACCTCGGCGAAGAACAATCTTTGCTGCGGCGAAGTCTGGGACTTTTCAAAACTCATTTTCACACAATGCGCTTCGCCGCATTCTTCGCCCCGACGAAGTCTGAAGCATTTTCTTTCCTTGCATCTCCTGAAAACTTCACCTGAAACACACAAAAACACACAAATTAAAAATCATTCAAACTCATAAGAAAATCAAACTCATTCAAACACAATGAAATGAAAAATAGAAAAAAAATTAAAACACTTAGGTTGCCTCCCAAAAAGCGCTTATTTATAGTCGGTAAGCTCGACTCTCTCAATCTTTCACGTCAGTCCGGATTATCCAAGTACATCACATCCCGAAATTTTCCCTTGTGCTCGAGCTTCCTTTGCTGATGATCTTTTTCACACAGAGTCCTTGTTGAGAGTTTCACCACCCATTTCCATCCCTTGGTCATTACTTTGGTGGTTCGACTCTTCTCACCGACTGCTTTCCGTTTTCCTGACTTTCCCTCACCCTTTTTGAGCTGAGAGATCCGTTCCTTGTGAAAACACAATCTCGACTGTGGCTTATCTCAAAATTTTGTGCAACCCCTTCCGTTATGGTCCTCACTCTTGAACTGATTTGGTTTGACAATGCAGCTCTTAATTTCCACCTTAGGATTGTTCAGTTGGAAGGTTTCAATCTTTGCCTGGTCCACCACATCGATTTTTAAACATGATTCTTGTTTAGGTGGAGCTCTCATTGATTCAAGGACATTAAATGTTATTTCTTATTCTTGCATCCTCATGATCAACTTCCCTTCTTGAACGTCGATTAAAGCTCTTCCGGTAGCCAAAAATGGTCGTCCCAGGATAAGAGGAATCTCTTTGTCTTCTTCCATATCCAACACAAAGAAATCAGCAGGAAAAATAAACTTGTCCACCTTAATCAACACATCCTCCACAATACCCCTCGAATGCTTTATTGATCGATCTGCAAGTTGCAAGCATATGGTTGTCGGCTTCACTTCACCAATTCCTAATTTCCTGAAAACAAAAAAAGGCATAAGGTTAATGCTAGCACCTAGGTCACATAAAACTCAATCAAAGGTGATATCTCCTATAGTGCAAGGAATAGTAGAACTCCCTGGATCTTTGAGCTTCGGGGGTAACTTCTTCTGGAGAATGGTGCTGCACTCCTTTGTAAGCATTACCATTTCCTCATCTTCTAGCTTCCTTTTGTTCGATAGGATTTCCTTAAGGAACTTCGCGTAGCTCGGCATCTGCTGCAATGCATCTGCAAAAGGAATGTTAATATGCAATTTCTTAAAAACATCAAGAAATTTAATAAACTGCTTATCCTGATTTTCTTTTCTAAGTCTTTGAGGAAAAGGTATGGGTGGTGTGTGATGCGCCAACTCTGGTGGTATCTCAGGGAATGGCAATTTCTCTTTCCTTTTCTTTTTCCCCTCTTCCTACTTCTGTTCATCTTTCCTTGGGCTGGGTGGTTTCTCTTCAGCAATGATTTCTTCATCAGCTTCCTCATCAGATTCTTCATTTTTCTTTGATGGATTTTCCTCTTTCCTTGATTTTTCCACCTCTTCTAAAACAGTCCCACTTCTCAACGAAATTGCATTTACTTGCTCATGTGGGTTAGTCACCGTGTTGCTTGGTAGAGATCCCTGCAGTCTCTCATTTAACTTCTTGGCCAATTGCCCCATCTGTACCTCAAGATTCCGAATGGACGCCCCTTGATTTCTAAAATTCGTCCTCGTCTCATTCATAAAACCTGTGGTCTCCTACATGAATTTCCCAAAAATGTCCTCCAACTTTGTAACTCTTGGATCCCCCAGTTGATTATTCACCCCTGGTTGGTTATTGGCAATGTCTTTTGGTTCCATTGATTATTTTGCTGGTTCTGATTGCCCCAAGCCAAATTTGGTTGATTTCTCCACCCCGGATTGTATGTGTTGGAGTACGGGTTGTTTGGTTGCCTCTGATTTCCTGCCAAGTAGTTCACTTGCTCCGATGATGAAGATGACAAAGCAAATGTGTTCCCCACTTAACACTCACTGCTCACATGGTTTCCTGCACAAAAATCACAAGTTAGTTAAGGTGCTTGAATAGAGTTTACCTGCATACTTCCCAACTGTTTCTGAAGTCCCGTGAGTTGGGCCGAGATGGCTGTGAAGGCATCAACTTCATGAAGACCCGTAGCTTTTCCTGATATCACTCTCTCATTTGGTCTTTGATAGTTGTTGCTTGCCAAAACCTCAAGCAACTCATAAGCCTCCTCTGGTGTCTTATTCTACAAGCCTCCTCCCGATGCTACATCGACCATGGTTTGCACGTTACCCATCAGTCCATTGTAGAATGTTTGGACTTGAAGCCAAACTGGCTACCCATGGTGTGGACATTTCCTCATCAATTCCTTGTAGCTCTCCCAAGCCTCATACAATGACTCGGATTCATCTTGTAGAAATGATATGATATCATTTCTCAGTTTTGCTGATTTTGTTAGAGGAAAGAACTTGGTTAGGAACTTCTGTGCTAGATCATTCCATGTTGTGATAGTTCCCGATGGTAGTGCCATTAACCACCCCTTTGCTTTATCCCCCAATGAGAATGGGAATAACCTCAACCTAATGGCGTCATCTGACACTCCGTTCGACTTGAAGGTGTCACAAATTTCCAAGAAGTTCGCAATATGCTGATTCGGATCTTTCTTCAAATCATATTAAACCTTACCGACTGTTGGATCATCTGGATGATTGCCGGCTTTATTTTAAATGGGTTGGCTTGGACTACTAATCTCGTAATGCTCGAACCACTGCCATTAACCGTGGGAATTGAGAATTCCCTTAGTATCCTGTTTTCTGGTTCTGCCATTTCAACAGCTATTTCTTCCAATTCAACCACTATATCCTCTCTTTCTTTGCTCTCTCTGTTAAGTCGTCGGCGGTTCTCTCAATCTCAAGATCACAGGAACCACTGGCTGACGTCTTGCTCTTCGCATAAACTGCACAGAATAAACGAAAGAAAGTGAGATCACAAACCAACTGAAAATTGAAAACAAAAATTAAAACTCCAATCTAGCTAACTATAGAAAAACTAAATGTTAATTTAAAACTCAATCCCCGGCAACGGCGCCAAAAACTTGATGCGTGTTTCTTACAACATGCAAATGTAGCAAGTATACTAGTCGCACAAGAAATAGAGTGATGAGTGTGTATCGTTCCCACGAGGATTGTTGCTTGATAATCCGAGGATTATACTAGTTTATTTAAGCTTTTAGGCCGAATTTCAGATACTTCTTAGTTATTTTTTGCCTGAATTGATACTTAATTCCTTACATTTCGTGTTTCAGGTTAAAATGGAAATTTTGAGCGAATAAAGGCAGATTTGGAGTTTTTGGACTCAAAAGCAAGCAGAGGGCAATTATGTAATTTTATAATTCTTCAGGAAGCTTCGCCGCGGCGAAGGTTGTTCTTCGCCGCGGCAAAATGGGCCAGTCACGCACCAAATTCAGCTCCTTTGTCATCGCGGTGAGATTCCTTCTTCGCTGCAACGAAGTCTGCATTCTCCAGTTTTTGTAAAAAGCACAGTTTCATTTTTAGGCTAAGTTTTTAAGATTTTGGACGAGGTATAAAAGAAATACTTAGTCTTTTTTTTAGGGTGTTCGTGGAGAGATAGACAACATTTTTACATTTTCTTAGGTTTATTTTTGAGTGATTTTTGGATTAAACAAAGTGTGAAGATTCGAGGTGAAACCAGTGGATTTGTCAATTAGGAAGATTCTTTTCCTTTTCCCTTGTGTCCATGATGTTGAACTTGGAATTTTTCATTTTTTTTCATTGTTTTATTGATTTAGCCATGAACTAACCTATTTTGGGTTAGGGTTTTGATGTAGTTCGAATTCTAATGGGTTAGAGAGTTGATGATTATTAATTTCATATGATTTTGCTTTGATTGTGTGATTATTCTGTATTTATTGTTTGTATGTGATTAACATGATGAGATTGAGAGATAATTCATGTTAAGCTTCTTGGGTAATCACCATTGTATTATTGGATGCTAGAGATAGATTCAAGAACCGATGAAATCAATCTAGGATTCTTGTGCTTAATGAACTTAGATTTATTAACTTTCATTTTGTTGGGTGCGGAAGGTTAATAGGGAAGAGTAGGACAACATAGCCTGAGAAGGTATGTTGGACACTTTAGAGAGTTCGATTTACAATCAATGCATGAGAATATGAATTTAGTTTTATTTCTTTGTTAAACCATAGAGTTCGAATGAAGTCAAAACCTTACCCGTTGTTTGAATTGATTTTATCCGTATTTTAAACTTGCTTATAGTTTACTTTTATTTTAGTAAATTTTGTTTTAGTTATGTTTAAACTGGTCCCTTTAATCCAAAAGAATTCGATTGCTTCAACTTGAAAACGGTAGAAAACTTAGTGCTTAGCAACAATCCTCGTGGGAACGATACTCTATCAATCTATTATTTGTGCATAGTACACTTGCTACATTTTGCATGTTGTAGGAAACACGCTCAAGTTTTTGGCGTCGTTGCCGGGGATGAGTTTTAAGTTAACATTGAGTTTTTCTATAGTTAGCTGATTGAAGTTTTAATTTTTGTTTTCAATTTTCAGTTGGTTTGTGATCTCAATTTCTTTCGTTTATTTGTGCAGTTTATACGAAAAGCGAGACGTCAGCCAATGGTTCCTATTGATCTTGAGATTGAGAGAACCGCTAGATGACTAACAGAGAGGAAGAGAAAGAAAGGATATAGTGGTTGAAATAGAAGAATAGTTGTTGAAATGGCAGAACCAGAAAACAGGACACTAAGGGAATTTTCCGTTCCCACGGTTAATGGCAATGGTTCAAGCATTACAAGACCAGTAGTCCAAGCCAAACATTTGAGATAAAGCCGGAATCATCCATATGATCCAGCAGTCGGAAGGTTTAATGGTGATTTGAAGGAAGATCCGAATCAACATATTGCGAACTTCTTGGAAATTTGTGACACCTTCAAGTCAAACGGAGTGTCAGATGATGCCATTAGGTTGAGGTTATTCCCATTCTCATTGGGGGATAAAGCAAAGGGGTGGTTAATGGCACTACCATCGGGGACTATCACAACTTGGAATGATCTAGCATAGAAGTTCCTGACCAAGTTCTTCCCTCTAGCAAAATCAGCAAAACTGAGAAAACATCATTTCTACAAGATGAATCTGAGTCATTGTATGAGGCTGGGGAGAGGTACAAGGAATTGATGAGGAAATGTCCACACCATGGGTTGCCAGTTTGGCTTCAAGTCCAAACATTCTATAATGGACTGATGGGTAACGTGCAAACCATGGTGGATGTAGCATCAGGAGGAGCCTTGCAGAATAAGACACCAGAGGAGGCTTATGAGTTGCTTGAGGTTTTGGCAAGCAACAACTATCAAAGACCAAATGAGAGAACAATATCAAGGAAATCTATGGGTCTTCATGAAGTTGATGCCTTCACAGCCATCTCAGCCCAACTCACGGCACTTCAGAAATAGTTGGGAAGTATGCAGGTAAACTCTATTCAAGCACCTCAACTAACTTGTGATTTTTGTGCAGGAAACCATGTGAGCAGCGAGTGTCAAGTGGGGAACACATTTGCTTCGTCATCTTCATCATCGGAGCAAGTGAACTACTTGGCAGGAAATCAGAGGCAACCAAACAACCCGTATTCCAACACATACAATCCGGGGTGGAAAAATCATCCAAATCTGGCTTAGGCCAATTAGAACCAGCAAAATAATCAATGGAACCAAAGGACTTTGCCGAATAACCAACTAGGGGTGAATAATCAACCAGGAGATCCAAGAGTAACAAAGTTTGAGGACATGTTTGGGAAGTTCATGCAGGAGACCACGGGTTTTATGAATGAGACAAGGACAAATTTTAGAAATCAAATGGCGTCCATTCAGAATCTTAAGGTACAGATGGGCCAATTGGCCGAGAAGTTGAATGAGAGACCGCAAGGATCTCTACCAAGCAACATGATGACTAACCCACGTGAGCAAGTAAATGCAATTTTGTTGAGAAGTGGGACAGTTTTAGAAGAGGTGGAAAAATCAAGGAAAGAGGAAAATTCATCAAAGAACAATAAAGAATCTGATGAAGAAGTTGATGAAGAAATCATCGCTGAAGAGAAACCACCCAGCCCAAGGAAAGATGAACAGAAGCAGGAAGAGGGGAAAAAGAAAAGGAAAGAGAAATTGCCATTCCCCGAGATACCACCAGAGTTGGCGCATCACACACCACCTGTACCTTTTCCTCAAAGACTCAGAAAAGAAAATCAAGATAAGCAGTTTATTAAATTTCTTGATGTTTTTAAGAAACTGCATATTAACATTCCTTTTGCAGATGCATTGCAGCAGATGCCGAGCTATGCGAAATTTCTTAAGGAAATCTTATCAAACAAGAGGAAGTTAGAAGATGAGGAAATTGTGATGCTTACGGAGGAGTGCAGTGCCATTCTCCAAAAGAAGCTGCCCCCGAAACTCAAAGATCCAGGGAGTTTTACTATTCCTTGCACTATAGGAGATATCACCTTTGATCGAGTTTTATATGACCTAGGTGCTAGCATTAACCTTATGCCTTTTTCTGTTTTCAGGAAACTAGGAATTGGTGAAGTAAAGTCGACAACCATATGCTTGCAACTTGCAGATAGAACAATAAAGCATTCGAGGTGCATTGTGGAGGATGTGTTGATTAAGGTGGACAAGTTTATTTTTCCTGCGGATTTCTTTGTGTTGGATATGGATGAAGACAAATAGATTCCTCTTATCCTGGACGACCATTTCTAGCGACCGGAAGAGCTTTAATCGATGTTCAAGAAGGGAAGTTGATCATGAGGATGCAAGATGAAGAAATAACATTTAATCTCCTTGAATCAATGAGAGCTCCACATAAACAAGAGTCGTGTTTAAAAATTGATGTGGTGGACCAGGCAAAGATTGAAACCTTCCAACTGAACAATCCTAAGGTGGAAATTAGGAGCTGCATTGTTAAACCAAATCAGTTCGAGAGTGAGGACCATAATGGAAGGGGTTGCACAAAATTCCGAGATAAGCCACAGTCAAGATTGTGTTTTCACAAGGAACGGATCTCTCTGCTCAAAAAGGGTGATGAAAAGGTCACAGATCGGGTGTGCACTGTGGAGCGACACTTAACGGATTAATCAGGGAACTATCTTGTACCTTTGTTAATTTTTTTTTTTTCTATTCCTAATTTATGCGTAATGGGACATTGGGGACAATGTCATCTTTTGTTTGGGGGTAGGAAAATTAGAAATTTTTTATTTTGTTTATTTTACTTTGGTTTGATTGTTTTTGCCGATGATGAATTGTATAAATCAATGATGTGAATTGGATTGTTGCGTTTTTATGGTTGAGAAATGTTAAGCATTGCTTCAAGTTTAGGTTTATTGACTGAATTTTGATTGAGGTTTGTTAAGTGGTTTAACCACCATTTTCACTTTTTTTGGCATGCTTAGATTCATTTTATGTACTTAGGTAAAGTTTTGATAATGTTAGTGGACTCTAGAACCTAGTAGAGAAGTGCTTGAGGTGAAATTCTAGGATTAGACATGGTTGAGGAGATGATTTAGGCATTCTTTTTGGAACGTTTGAGCCTTTTGAGCCAACCCATGAATGAAATTGCCCCTAGTCACCCATTTGAGCCGTATGAATCATTATTGCTTTATTTTTCTTGGCAAACCAAAAATTGTCCGATCCTTATACCCTAAACACTCTGTCGTACCCTAGGGAGAATTCGATCCTAATGCAAACACAAAGAACGGGAAGAGTTGTACAAATAAACTAAAAGAATAGTTTGGGGGTTGTGAGAAGGGCAATAAAACCAAAAGAGGTAGTTTACCTCAATTCAATTGATTTGTTATTAATTTCAAAAAAAAAATCTTTTGCCAAGTTTAAGGGAATCTCAGCTGGAAACCAGTAACCGCCTTAAAAACTGCCTAGCAGTACTTGGCGACCTCTGGTTTAACAATGCCACGTACACCTTAGACGCACTTCCCGACCGCGCATATATGGTATCAAAAATAAGAGAGATACAAGTTTGAGGGTTGTACATTAGTGGAGACGTTGATTGGTGGTTGAGAAGAAGTGGAGTTCGATTTAACTTGAGTGTTTGCATGAGGAAAATCGAGTTCTCTTACTTTGTTATTCCTATCCTTTTTTCTTGGAACCCACTTCCTGAGCCTAGCGTTACAAGCTTATACAGACCTTTTGATTCTTATCTTTGTCTAGTCCTCATTAGTGGAGAGTAGTTCGATATTTAGGCTTATGGAGTCTGCCACCATTTGATAAACTTTGTATTCCTGCATAAAATAATCCGGGAAGTTGGAAGGTGGATTGAAGTGGGGATTACCTACTCGGGGGACCAATTGAGAAAGAAAGTCGATGCAACTTATAACTTCTTGGAGTGTTAAACATTTTTCTTTTAATAATTTTGCAACAACTTTTGAGATTGGTATAAATTCTAGGCAGTTGTTTTGTGAGTCGAGTCTTTTGTTTCTCTTATTCAATTTTTGTCATTTGTTGTTTTGTGTTTTTGAACGTTTGTGTTTTTCTTTTTTCTTGTTTTGTACCTAATGCTCGGCGACGAGCATGTCCTTAGTTTGGGGGTATTTTATAATCCGAGGATTATACTAGTTTTTAAGCTTTTAGACCGGATTTCAGATACTTCTTAGTTATTTTTTGCCTGAATTGCTACTTAATTCCTTACATTTCTTGTTTCAGGTTAAAATGGAAATTTTGAGCGAATAAAGGCAGATTTGGAGTTTTTGGACTCAAAAGCAAGCAGAGGGCAATTATGTAATTTTAGAATTCTTCAGGAAGCTTAGTCGCGGCGAAGGTTGTTCTTCGCCGCGGCAAAATGGGCCAGTCATGCACCAGATATAGCTCCTTTGTCGCCGCGGTGAGATTCCTTCTTCGCTGCGACGAAGTCTGCATTCTCCAGTTTTTGTAAAACGCACAGTTTCATTTTTAGGCTAAGTTTTTAAGATTTTGGGCGAGGTATAAAAGAAATACTTAGTCTTTTTGTTTAGGGTGTTCGTGGAAAGATAGACAACATTTTACATTTTCTTAGGTTTATTTTTGAGTGATTTTTGGATTAAACAAAGTGTGAAGATTCAAGGTGAAACTAGTGGATTCGTCAATTGGGAAGATTCTTTTCCTTTTCTCTTGTGTCCATGATGTTGAACTTGGAATTTTTCATTTTTTTTTCATTGTTTTATTGATTTAGCCATGAACTAAACTATTTTGGGTTAGGGTTTTGATGTAGTTCGGATTCTAATGGGTTAGAGAGTTGATGATTATTAATTTCATATGATTTTGCTTTGATTGTGTGATTATTCTGTATTTATTGTTTGTATGTGATGAACATGATGAGATTGAGAGATAATTCATGTTAAGCTTCTTGGGTAAGGTCACCAGTGTATTATGGGATGCTAAAGGTAGATTTAAGAACCAATGAAATCAATCTAGGATTTTGTGCTTAATGAGCTTAGATTTATTAACTTTCAATTTGTTGGGTGCGGAAGGTTAATAGGGAAGAGTAGGAAAACATAGCCTGAGAGGTATGTTTGACACTTTAGAGAGTTTGATTACAATCATGCATGTGAATATGAATTTAGTTTAATCTTTAGAAAGAACCCATAGAGTCCGAATGAAGTCAAAACCCTACCCGTATGTTGAATTGATTTTATCCCCTTTAAATCTTGCTTTCATAGTTTACTTTTATTTTAGTAAATTTTGTTTTAGTTATAGTTTAAACTGGTCCCTTTAATCCAAAAAAATTCGATTGCTTCAACTGAAAACGTTAGAAAACTGAGTGCTTAGCAACAATCCTCGTGGGACGATGCTCACTCATCACTCATTATTGTGTGACTAGTATACTTGCTACATTTTGCATGTTGTAGGAAACACGCATCATTGCTAAGCACTAGTTTTCTATCATTTTCGAGTTGAAGCAATCGAATTCATTGGATTAAAGGAGCAATTAAAACTAATCGGAAACAAAATTTACTAAATAAAAGAAAACTATGAAAGCAAGATTTAAAGGGGATAAAAATCAATTCAACATAGGGTAGGGTTTTGACTTCATTCGGACTCTATGGGTTCTTTCTAAAGAATTAAACTAAATTCATATTCACATGCATTGATTGTAAATCAAACTCTCTAAAGTTGTCAAACATACCTTCGCGCTATGTTTTCCTACTCTTCCCTATTAACCTTCCACACCCAACAAATTGAAGGTTAAATCTAAGCTCATTAAGCACAAGAATCCTAGATTGATTTCATTGGTTCTTGAATCTATCTCTAGCATCCATACTACACAGGTGAATCCCCAGAAGCCTAACATGATTTCATTTCTCAATCTCATCAGGTTCCTCACATATAACAGTCAATTCAGAGTAATCACACAAAATCTCAAGTTCATATGAATAATCATTCAATAATTACCCATGAAATTCTAACTACAATCAAAACCCTAACCCAAATTAGGTTAGTTCTATGTCTAAATCAATAATACAATTAAAAGAAACGAAATTCCAAGTTCAACATCATGGAAACAAGACAAAAGGAAAAGAATCTCACATTGACGAATCCACTGGTTTCACCTCGAATCTTCACAATTTATTTAATCGAAAATCACTCAAAAATGAATCTAGAAAAAGTAATAGCTCCAAACCCTACTTGAAGCTGAACCCTTGGCAAAAAGACTCCGTTTTTCTTTTATGCCTCACCCAAATCCTAAGAAAACACTAAAAAGTAAAACTGTGCGTTTTACAAAAACTGAAAATGCAACTTCGCCACGGCGAAGAAGGAATCTCGCCGCGGCCAATGAGCTGAACCTGGTGCGTGACTGGCTCATTTCGCCGCGCGAAACTTCTTGAAATTCTGAAATTCCAGAATTGCCCTCCGCTTGCTTCTGAGTCCAGAAACTCCAAATCTGTCTTTATTCACTCAAATGTCCATTTTAGCCTGAACACGAAATGTAAGGAATTAAGTAGCAATTCAGGCATAAATAACTAAGAGTATCTAAAATCCTCCCTAAAAGCTTAAATAACTAGCATAATCCTCGGATTATCATGGCCAACCCTTTTCAAAGATTCTTCTGGATGGTTCAGGAATGCGACCATGTCAAGTGAATGGGAATATTTCAAAGCGAGATGAGATGCCACTGAATAATATCCTAGTTGTTGACTGTTCGATGTATGGAATTGACTTCATGAGTCTTTCCTAAATTCTATGGGAACATATACATTTTGGTACGGTGGATTACGTATCGAAATGGTGGAAGCAGTTGCATTGTCATCCAATGATGCTAGGGTGGTGGTTAATTTTGTGAGAAAGAACTTTTCTCAAGGTTTGGGTTAACCGGACAATCATTAGTGATGAGGTCGCATTTTTGCAACAGCAATTAGAATGCACTATTGGGAAAATATGGATAGAAACACAGAGTTGCGACACCATACCATCCATAGACTAGCGGGCAAATGGAACTGTCGACAGAGAACTAAAGGATTTTAGAAAAGACGTCAATGCATCGAGGAAGGATTGTCACGAAGTTGGATGTGCTTATGGGCCTACCGCATTGCATTAAACGATCCGATTGGTATGTCTCCATTTAGGATGGTCATGAGAAGGCATGTCATTTGCCGGTAGAACTCGAGCATAGCCTACTGGGCAATCAAGTAGCTCAACATGGATTTATGAGCTGTTAGGAAGAAAGGATGCTGACTGTTGAATGAACTCGTGATTTCCGTCATGAAGCATGATCAGTAGGGAATGCTTGATTTACAAAGAAACAAAAGGTGGGCATGACAGCATATCCGAAGAGAACTGTTGAGAGTGTTAGAAAGTGATTGTCTAATTTTAACTTAGGCTTTCGTGGAAAACTGAGTATAATGGTCGCGAGCACCTTCTAGTACAGGAGAGTTAAACTAAGCGCATCTCAATTTGAATGGGTTGTGGTGTCACGTGAAAAAAGGGACTTTAAGGTCATGAGAGACAGGATGTGAAGCCATCATTGAGGGGTTGATGAGTTGCAAGTCAATCCCCCTCGGCTGGACATTCTGACTGAAGACTTGAGAAAGTCAGCTTTCGACTAAAATAAACAAGTGCTCCTTGGGAGGCAACCCAAGTGTTTTCATTTGTTGTTATTATTTATTGTTTTGAAGTTGTTTAGTTTTTGTATGATTTTAAGATGAAATCTAATTTTTGTGTTTTTGGTGTTTCAGGTGAATTATCAAAGCAAGGCGAAAAATGGAATTTTTCCAGTTTTCGCCGCGGTGAATAAGTTTCTTCACCACGACGACTGCATTTGTAAGAATTGGAAATCAAAAAGTCTCAGACTTCGCCGAGGCGATGTAGGCTCTGGAAATTTCCGCCGCGAAGAAAGTTGGGCAAAATTGACTAGAAAGTTCACCACGTGAGTTGTTCTTCGCCGCGGTGTTGTGGGCTCTGTAATTTTTCGCGCGCGGCGTCGACTGGGTTAGAAATTTTTTTTTTTGAATTAACAACTTCGCTGCGGCAAAGTCTGCTGTTTTTATAATACTCCCGCCTCTTCATTTTTCGCAAAACACTTCAAACACATCCAAGAGCAAACTTTTTCCCTCTTCGATCTAGAGCCTTTCCAGTGATTTCCCAGCACAATATCTCATTCGTTAACCTTTCTAAACACCAAAAAACTCATTTGAGCAAAGATCTTCGCGAAAAATTGAAGAAAATTGTGGGTTCAAGAATTGGGGATTTTGCAATCTAGACTGTTTTTTGGCTAAATTAGTGGTGAATACTTCTTAGTTTTGGTAAGATTTCGAGTTCCCCAAGCTTTTAATTGCACAATTTCGAGTTTAAAGTTGTAGATCTGAAAATTTGGATTGTTGATTGAGTTTGGATTTTCGTATTATTGTGCTTTGATTTTGTTTGAGGAAGTCTAGATTGTGAATTGTGTGGTTAGGAGTTTGGGTTTGAATTTTGGAGTGTTTTGTGAAGTTTAGATGAATCGAAGTTTGGGGGTCTAGGGTGCATTTTTGGAAGTGTGATACTTTTGCAGGATTAATTGTGGTTGATAGTAGGGTGCTTAGAGTTGAATTGTTGAGTTAGAATTGTAGTTTGGGAAAATGCCGCTCAAAGTACTCTCCAAGGGTAAATGAAAAGGGAAGAAGGTAGATGACCGATTTGTTAATGAGAAGGCTCGGATGATTGAAGGGGCAATCCAAAGGAAGAGTGAGGATTTATTACCGAGCGGGGGGTGACCACTGTTTATGTAGAAGAGTGAGTGAAGGGCGAAGTGGAATGCATTTATGGATGAACTTGCACATACGGTCGTGGACCAATAGTAAGAGAGTTTATACGCCAACCTCCCTAATTGTGACCTGTCATGTGTTTGTAGGGGTATTGATGTGCCATTTAAAGTGAGGCATTAATGAATTTTTTAACTGCCTTTGATTGACCCTGATGAGTATTTGGAGTTTAAGAAGAGACAATTTCAATAGGATGAAATCCTTAAGGTTATAGCAAAACGGATACCCCTTGGGAGGTTTCAAAAAAGGGAAAAAAGAGCATCAAGGGACCAATCTGACTCCGACAGCTGGTTGTGGCAGTATTTTGTGTGTGCGTGGATGATGCAAACACATTATGTTCAATCACTTTTGACAAGGCATTGCTGATTTACTCTATTGCCACCGAAAAGAAGATGGATGTGAGGAAGATCATCTTGAATAGTGTACAGAATCAACCCAACCAGGGCGAGGGGAGTTTCCCTTTCCCACATCTCATCACCGAGCTGTGCATTAAACAGGGTATAGAAGGAGGATGATGAACCACTTATCCATGCTGCCCCAGCTCTCGACACAGCCTACTACGGAAGCTACTTGAGCGTCAACCCAATGAGCACCCGTGCCAGGACAAAACGACAGAGAACCACACAAGCATTGCCACATCATTCAGTTCCACAGCCACTATGAAGGAGATGATGCAGCAGATGTGGGTCAGATGAAATAGATGGAAAAACGTCAGGATTGGCTGACAGAGCAGACCCAGATGATGTATGACATGCGCACAATTGCTTCACCAAGCTCAACGTTGATACTTCAAATTCCATGGGTTGACTGGGATTCCGAAAATGGATGGGCTCCGACTCAGAAGAGGACGATACCAAGGGAGTGGAGGAGGTCGAAGAATGAACCTGAACACCTGTTTTTGTATTTTATTTTCTTTGTTTAGTTGTTTTGTATTTCATTTCGAACATTGAACTAAATTGCTTTTTGTTTTGGATGTTTAAAGTTTGTTTAAATTTCCTAGTAGTTGTAAAGGCGAGATTAGGATCACAATATTTTCATATTAGTCAGTGAACTTTTCTAACACAGTGGACACCACAATATTCAATTGTTTTTACAGATTATGGTGATGAGAAAGCCAATGACTGGGTGGGCATGTGTTGAGCGAACTTCAACTTCACGGATTAATCAGGGAACTATCTCGTACCTTTGTAGATTTTGTTTTTCTATTCCTATTCGTGCATAATGTGACATTGGAGACAATGTCATCTTTAGTTTGGGGCTAGGAAAATTTGTGAAAATTTTTTTATTTGTGTTTATTTTATTTTTCATGTTTTGTTGTGTATGCCAATGATGAATTGCATAAGTCTATGATGAGAATAGGATTGTTGGGAGTTTATTACTGAAACATGTTAAGCATTGCTTCAAGTTTATGTTGATTAACTGAATTTTGCTTGAGGTTTGTTGAGTGGTTCAACCACCATTTTCATTATTTTGGCATGCTTAGATTCATTTTATGTGGTTAGGTAAAGTCTTGATAATGTTGGTAGACTCTAGAACCTAGTTGAGAAGTGCTTGAGGCAAAATTCTAGGAATAGACATTATTAAGGAAGTAATTTAGGCAGTTTTTAGAACGTTTGAGCCTTTCCAACCAACCATGAATTTTATCCCTAGTAACTCATTTGAGCCTTATGAAATCATCGTTACCTTGTTTTTCTTGTGAAACCAATAATGCCCAAAACCATTTTCCCTAAACAATTCCGCAACCTTTAAGAGAATTCTAAACCAATGCAAACACAAAGAGCTTGGAAAGTTGTGTGAATGAACTAAAAGAATAGTCTGGGGGTTGTGAGAAGGGCAAGAAGAATAAGAGGGGTAATTAACCTCAATTTTATTGTTATTCCAAAAAAAAAAAAAAGTTCCGTTTCGAGAACTACATTGCAGTAGCAAAAATAAGAATTGCACATGGTTGAGGGTTGTAAAATGGATGACATCTTGAGTGATGGTTGAGAAAGAAGTGGAAGTTGTTTAAGTCTTAGTGTTGGCTTTAAGGAAACCGAGTTCTAGTGTTTGTTTATCCTTTCCTTTCCTGTGAAGACCATTAACCGAGCCTAACGTTACAAGCCTATAAAGACCTTTTGATCTTTAGTAATGTCTAATCCTCATTAGTGGAGAGTAGTTCAATACTTAGGCTTATGGATGTCTACCGCCATTTGATAAACTTTGCATTTCTGCATAAAATAATCCGGGAAGTTGGAATGTGGATTGAAGTGGGGATCACCTACTCGGGGAACCAATAGAGAAAGATAGTTTATGGAACTTATAACTTCTTGGAGTGTTGAACATTTTTCTAGTAATAATTTTCCAACAAACTTTTGAGACTTGTGTAAATTCTAGGCAATTCTTATGTTGAGTTTGAGTCTAATTTTTGTTTGTTTGTTTTCAGTTTTGTTGTTTTGTGTTTTGGTTGTTTGTTGTTTTTCTTTCTTTGTGTTTTGTACCTGATGCTTGGGGACGAGCATGTCTTTAGTTTGGACGTATTTGATAATCCGAGAATTATACTTACTTTTATATACAAATCTCTACATCAAGTACCATAGTCACAAAAATAAACTCAAAAATACAGTCCGACAGTGTTGCCTTTCTCCTCCGCTACTTGACATCCCATCCGACTACATCTTATCTACTACCTACAAAAACAGTGAAATCAACGGGGTGAGCACTAATTGCTAAATAAGTAAACCCACAACACTTCTATTCTTTCTCCGTTACTCAGATTCTGAATTTTCTTTCCTTACGCCAAGCTTCTCTATTCTTCTCTGTTTCCTACGATTCTAGTTTCTCACTTACCGATATGTAAACGCAAATAGGAAAACTAACTCGGGATAGTAGAAATGGCATGATGCATATGCATAGATGCATAAACTTTTTCTATGCAATGCATTTTCTTTTCTGCTTTTCTGTTTTCTTATTCTGTTTTTCTTTCTATTTTTCGTTTCTTTCTTTTTCTGTTTCTCTTCTTTCTTTTCTGTTTCTATTCTTTCTTTTCTGTTTTTCTTGCTTTTCTATTATTTCTTGCTTTTTCTATTCTTATCTTTCTTTCTTTTCTATTCTTTTCTTTCTTTTCTTTTTTATTCTTTTCTTTCTTTTCTTTTTTATTCTTTTCTTTCTTTTCTTTTCTATTCTTTCTTTGCCGATCAGACTCGGTTGAGGTATGGATTTGGAACCCTGGCCATGTGAGTGTATTCTCAAATTCTTTCTTGGGTACAGTCCTCATCCACATGCACTTCTTACAAACTGTACAAATTCTTCTTTCTTATTCCGAGGCCGCTCACTAAAGGCGGCGTGCATGCGGGGTTATTCTTCTCTATCACTCACGGGCTCCCTATCGCAACAACCTTCTCGTCTCTCATATTTTTATATTTCTCTTAGTAAGATTTTATATTTGAATTGTTCTTTAATTATATTTCTTAAAACAATAATTCTACATTTAATTAATTTTCTTTCTATCTCTTTATTCTTTAATGTTCTCATGCATGTATATGTGCATGTAAATATGCTCATTCTTTGCTATTCTTTCTAAATGCAAATGCTCAAATGTATGAATGCATTATGGCATATTAAGATCTCATTATGAAACTAATATTCTCTACCAACAACATTTCCATAACAAGATAATAATCTAACATACTCATCTATGCACTTCACTTTGAAATTTCATCAAACACCTTACATGCACATACAACCCTAAAATTGGTTACAATTCCACATATCTCTCAAGTCACCAAAATTGGAGCAAACAACTCCCTAAAGCCAACAATCAACCTAGCCGAATTTCATCCTCCACCTTTCTACATCCATTCTTTCATTTTTCATCCAAAATTCCATCAACTCAACACATACAAGTACATCACTTCTCATCACATACCAATAAATCAATTCTCATCACATACTAATAAATCAATTCTTATCACATACTAATAAATCAATTCTCATCACATATAATAAATTACTTCTCATCACATATAATAAATTACTTCTCATGGCCATGAAATTCAAATATCAAACAACCTCAATTTTCAATCCATAATTCTCATCATCCAAACACACATACAACATATAAAAAGTTCTCTACACAAGTATTTATCCAATCAAAGCTAAAGTTAGATTTACTTACCTTGAATTTGAACAAATCAAACACTATAATCTCTCTTTAGTAGAATTCCCTTTCCTCTTAAACCCTAAGCATATAAAACCATAAGAATTCAAAACTTTAAAATTTAATCACATCTTGGTGCAAGAATCTTACCTTTGGATGCTTATGATTGAAAATCTATTAAAATTGAACTAAAATCTTATGAATTTCCTTGAAAATTGAGTGACGAAATTTGAGAGAATTTAGGATGAAGGTGAAAGAGGTAGCCAAGGGAGGTGATACAAAACTATCAATTGAAGAATCAAAATGCCCAAGCAGTCCTGTGGCAGAGAAAAAAATGGGTTTCGGCTGATAAAGATTCTTCTGCTACCTGCTGTAAAATGGATTCAACAGAGACATAAGTGTTGCATCAAAGAATATTTGCGTTTCGTCTCTTTTTTCTTTGAGAATATGATATTTTTTCAATGTTTTTTTTCTTAATCTCATATCTCCTATTAAATTCTTAAGAGTTCAACTGTACTAAAGACTGGGAGCCCAAAAGTTGAGAAGTTCAAGATTGATCTAATGGTGAGGTACCTTCTTGTCGCATTCCGGATTAGATTATCGTTGATATTTTGCTGTTAGATTTCTCAAGAAGAATAGTGCCTGTCAACAGGCTGCTCCTCCTATGGTATTATCTGAGGAAATTTAACTGACATGTCTTTCCAAGTTTCGAATTGAGAATATAACCTTGAAAAGGTTTTTGATTTTTTTTGGGTTTAAAAATCTGACGTGGCACACTTAAGTGTAATTAAAGCAGCAAAAAGTATTATGGTGAAAAAATTTAAACGTTTGTGGGTTAAAGTATAATAAAAGGAAGTTGATTTAAAATTTGAAAGGCAAAACACATTCCTCTTAGTTTCTCTTTCTCAAAACACAATTCAAACACCTTCCTCTCTCTCATTTTTTTTCTTCCAATTTTCTGCCATTTCTCAATTTCTTTGCTCTTTGCATTTTTGCCATTCCTTGCCCTTCCTGGTTAAGTTACAATGGCTGAGATCCTATTTTTTTTTATAATAACAAAAATTAAAACATTTGATCAAATCACCTTGCAGAAAACCAATTTGGGATGCTGTGCGACGAGCATAGTTGTTTCTGCATTCATGCCAATTGCCATGAGGATCAACCGATTGTGGAGCTAAGCTGACCTAAATCTAATTAATAGGAAAGGAAAAATGAACTCAGATAGATTCATCTGGGTGCTCAGGTCTCACCATTTTAAGGCAGCTTATAGGCATCACGAGCCATGAAATTTCATGCTTCAGAATCACCCACCATCCATGCGCCAATTGTGAGGAACCAGGTAGCAATTAATCTTTGCTTAAGACAATAAAATTTTATGAACCATCTTAAGACTATGTTTTAATGAATTTTAGCATCTGAAGAAAGTTGTTTATGTCTAAATTTGGAACTACTGAGTACAGTAAGAAACCAAGAATCTTCAAGAACCTTTGCAAATGGATGACTTTTGGGAAGCCCTGAGCCCTCCTCTTTCGCTCCCTTCTACAAAGTCCAGAGCACCCATTTGTGTGTGTTTTTTAACAACTGCTAGTGAAAATAATTTTAACGCAGACTTTATGGTGAATGATCTTTATAATTTTGGTCTCCAATGCCTCAGAATATATCCATTTGGAGTTTAAATTTTTTCCTGAAAAATATATGCAAAAATACTTATTTATTCAGGTTTTTTAGATACTATTAATGTATGAGATCATATGATATGTTAGTGAATATGAAATCAGTATACTTCACAATACTCTTTTTCTTCAGTTGTCAATGTTTTATGCTTTATTGTTTATTCAATTTTTTTTTCAGGCTCTAGAAGTTGTACAGATGGTGCTGAATATGACCAATAATAAAAGAATTGATGCTGAATTATTAGAGAGAATTATGCTATAGGTGGTGGTGGATTTGGAGGTTTTGCAAGCCAACAAGGATTTGCTTTTGGTCGGGGTGCTAGAGGAAAGGAAAAGGGGCAAAAAGGGAAAAGACAAACTGGGTGCTGCCTTTTTTCTCTTTTTTTTTCATTATCTTGTAAATTCTGGAATCTTAATGAAATAGCCTTTTTCTCTTGTTACTGTGTTACTGGATTGCTGTTGTTCTTGTTTGTGACTGATTTATGTGAATTGTGGGTCTGTTGTTGGGTTATTTGTGCTCTTGGTTGTACGTTGAGTAAGGTTTGGCATGGAAGGGTATGGAATTGCTGTTGAGTAAGGTTTGAAGCATGGAAGGTTTGGCAGAAGGGTATGGAATTGCTGTTGAGTAAGGTTTGAAACAACAAAGGGAGAAGAAAGGAAGGCATCTACAGCAGGTAATTGGGATAACCTCTCTCTCTCTATGTATTTGTGTGAATTACTGAATTGTTGTAGTAAGGTTTAAAGCATGAAAGAAATTGTTGTTTGTTGCACTGTACAATTAATTAAACCCTTTCATTTGTTTTGAGACACCCTCTTGTTGCAAGTGCTATATTGGGAGCTACCAAGTCAAGCCAGCTTCAGGAGGTTACAAATGTATGCCAGGTTGAGCTCGTAGCCGAAATTGTCGCAGAAATCAATAGAATCCATTCAAGGTTTCCTAATTTGTGTCCTTGATTTATTTCCTTACAGACTTCTGTACTTATATTGATGAAAAGGACAAGGCAACTTCCTTAGAAGAAGCATAAATAGAACACAATTTCCATGTATAGACTTCTGTACTTTTAGGATGTTGTTTTAGTAGTTGCCAGGCCAATTTTAATGGATCAAAACACAATTTTAATGGTTTCGATGAGTACTTTATGAGATTGTTTGATGATTGAGGATCTTTTTGTTTGAAGTTTTGAACAGATGATATTAGGTGGTGTTGAGTACTGGATTGCTTAAGCGAGACCTACATCCCTTAAGCGATATTGTTTTTTATATGGATTGTTTGACACAAATTAGCCTTAGTTACTTAAGCGATGTGAGTTATCGCTCAAGCGATCAAAGGTTATCTATACTGCATCGCTTAAGTGAGAGCTACATCGCTTAAGGGAATTTGTTTTTTATATAGATTATTTGATACAAATTAGCCTCGGCCACTTAAGCGGTGTGGGATATAGCTTAAACGATCAAGGCTTATCTATACTAGATTGCTTAAGCGAGAGTTGATATCGCTTAAGTGATTATGTACTTGAGGATTATTTAAACACAAATTAGTCTTGGTCGCTTAAACGATATGGGCTATTACTTAAGCGATCAAGTCTTATATATGCTAGATCGCTTAAGCAAGAGCTGCATTGCTTAAGCGATCGTGTACCTGAGGATTATTTAGACACAAATTAGCATTGGTTGCTTAAGCGATGTGGGATATCACTTAAGCGATCAAGGCTTATCTATGCTGGATTACTTAAGCGAGAGCCGACATCGTTTAAGCAATCATGTACTTGAGGATTATTTAGACACAAATTAGCCTTGATCGCTTAAGCGATATGGGCTATCGCTTAAGTGATCAAGGCTTATCTATGTTGGACCGTTTAAGCAAGAGCTAACATCGCTTAAGCAATCATGTACTTAAGAATTATTTAGACACAAATCAACCTTAGTCGCTTAAGCAATGTGGGCTATCACTTAAGCGATCAAGGCTTATCTGTGCTGGATCGCTTAAGCGAGAGCTGACATCGCTTAAGCATGCAATCATGTACTTGAAGATTATTTAGACACAAATTAGCATCGGTCGCTTAAGCGATGTGGGCTATCACTTGAGCAATCAAGGCTTATATATACTAGATCACTTAAGCAAGAGCTGTATCGCTTAAGCGATTTTGTTTTTTACATGGATTATTTGACAACCCATATTAAGTAATGTTAATGTTATCTTGGGACGTTCACAACATCACAAGATTTGGGAGAAAAAAAACAAATTAGCCTTAATTGCTTAAGCGACATCAGTTATTAACACATATTAATGCCATTTATGGAGGATTATTTGATACCCTAATTCCATCAACACATATTAAGGCCATTTAAGAAGATTACCTTGAACGTTCACAACAGCAAAATATAACAGCTATATAAACGTACCTCATTTCACAAATATAGATAGTTATGATTGAATAGACAGTTGACCCACATTACAAAATATAATTTCTCACTCAAACATTCACAATATCAAAAGATTAAGGAGAAAAGAAGCAAATTGGCCTTGGTCGCTTAAGCGACTTAGGCTATCGCTTAAGCAATCACGGCTTATCTATGCTGGATTGCTTAAGTGAGAGTTGATCGCTTAAGCGATTGTTTATTTGAGAAGGATTATTTTAAGTACAAAAGCAAATTACCTTTAATCGCTTAAGCGATATCAGATCTCACTTAAGCAATCCTATACAGATAAGTCGCGATCGCTTAAGCGATAGCCTACATCGCTTAAGCAACCAAGGCCAATTTTTTTGTACTTGACTATTCCTTCTCAAATTCAAAATCGCTTAAGTGATGCAGCTCTCACTTAAGCAATCCAACATATAAAAGCCTTGATCACTTAAGCGATAGCCCACATCGCTTAAGCGAAGGTTAATTTGTGTCTAAATAATCCTCATGTACACGATCGCTTAAGCGATGCAGCTCTCGCTTAAGTGATCCAACATATATAAGCCTTGATTGCTTAAGTGATAGCCCACATCGCTTAAGCAATGTTAAATCTCGCTTAAGCGATCCAGTATAGATAAGCTTTGATTGCTTAAGCGATAGCGCACATCGCTTAAGTGACAGAGGCTAATTTGATAATCTCATAAAGTACTCATCAAAACCATTAAAATTGTTTTTTGATTCACTAATAGTGTTCAACAAATTAAGAGAAAAACTGATAAAATAGCAGTCTAAAAATCTGTCAACCAAGATCCTCACTCACCAAACAATCAATTAAGAGAAAAACTGAGGAAATTATATTGATTAACAGGAAGCAAATACAATAAAGAAATCTGGAAAATGATAGTTCCAGCAGTTCTAGCAGTTCCCAAAATAACAACCTACCAAAACATGTTTTTTGTCTCAACTAAATACACTTTCAGTCCCTACTCTAAATATTCAATGGATCCTACCAGCACTTTCTAACTAAATACACTTTTTGCTGCTCAAAAAACACAGCCAAATCTATGCCATGCTTTTGTATCTCCACTAGCTTCAGATGCCTTCCTTTCTTCCTCCCTTCGTTACTTCAAAGTTTTTGAACCATTGATAGAGAAATCACCAGGTCTAAGAGAAATCTAACTATTTCAATGTTGTCTTCACAAACTGCAACATGGAGAGCAGTGGAGCCATTATTCCTAGGTTCCGTGACAACCCGTCCATGGCGAACAATTTCTTTAAGTAATTCTAAGTTGTTCTACTCAGCGGCAGTACATGCAAAGTGACCTGTATCTCCAGAATTAAGGTATGCACCATTATCCATAAGAAGTTTGATCACATGTTCATGACCACCCAACATTGCATCCCATAATGGTACATTCCCATCCGAGTCTGCCATATGTGAAAATTAAATTTAAATCACTTTTGAAATATTTGCAGGACTAATTACACTTAGCAGATGCATGAAGACGAGTTTAAATGCTCAATCCCATAATATTCTAGGTTGAATATTATATTAAGTAATCATTTACTTGAACCGTAAACGAAAGAGGAAATTTATCTAAAGTGAAGTGGGAATTGAAGAATATGGCAACAACTCAACAACATAGGACACCTAATAATATGGGGTCATTAAAAAGAATTACAATGTGGCAGGATCAGGTGCATGTTTAAGTAGTATACAGTTGACTAGGGAAGCCTCATATAAAAAGTTGAAATAGCATATCAGATAGAGTGACCTCATGACAAGGACAAGAACACACTGCAAAGTGTTTTTAAGTCAACAAACATGAAACAAACTGAAGATCCTAGCTTAATAAATTTATTGTTATTATTTTGAACTAGATATATAAGTTGAAAGTGTAATTCTAGCTTGACAGATTCATAGTGACTAACCGAAGATCCTTAGATAGATTTGTAATTTCATTGATGTTAGATTTTGGATGNTTTGGATGGTTTAAGAAACAAATAGAATTATAGTTAAAGTAGAGTTTGTATATGCACATTTATTGTTTGATGAAATGCCTAAGAGAAGCATGAGTATGAGTAGAAACTTTAATTTTATGCAACATTGCATATTTGCATTTCATGAGTGCATTTAAGTAAGAATTCTAAGCATGAGTCATCCATATGCATATATTTGTATATATGTAGTACTTAAGAAAGAATAAAGAATTTTAAGAATAAAACACTCTAAGAATAAAGAGAAAGAAGGAAAAAGCACTTAAGAATTAAAGAAAGAAAAAGTGTTAAAGAAGATAAAAGAATAGGTTGTTGTGATGGGGAACCATGAGTGCTAAGAAGAAATTCTCACGTACACACCACCTTAATTGAGTGGTATAAGAAGAAGAAAAATTGTACGACCCATAAGAGTGTATATGGATGAGGGTTGTACCAAGAAGAATTCCTACATGCACGCCACCTTAATTGAGTGGCCTAAGAAGACATAAAGAATTTGTACGGTCTGCAAGAGTGCATGTAGATGAGGACTGTACTCACTCACACGGCCAAGGTTCTGAATCCATACATCAACTGAGTCTGATCGGCAAAGAATAAGAAAAGAAAGAATAAGAATAAGAAAAGAAAGAATAAGAATAAGAATAAGAAAGAATAAGAATAAGAAAAGAATGAATAAGAAAGAACAAGAACAAGAAAGAAAAGAGAAGCTTGAGCAAGCAAGACAAGAAAGAAAAGAAAAGAAATAGAAAGAAGAAGGAAGAAGGAAGAAAGAAGAAAGAAAAATGCAATTTTATGCATTATTGCATATGCATATCATTCATGTATATTACCATGAATTCCATCATGGTTAGAAAGAATGGGAAAAATAGAAAGAAAGAACAGTGAGAATTAGGAAGAAAGAAAGAACAATAAGAATTAGAAACAGAGAAAGAACTAGGAACGAAAGAAAGAAGAAGAGAATTAAGTAAGGAAAGAACCAAAGAATGAGAAAAGATAAGGGATTTACTTACTGAGCATTTTTGTGCTCACCCCGTTATTTTTTCCATGTTTTACAGGAAATAGGTGAGCAGCGGTCGGAAGGAAGTCGACAAGCGAAGAGAATTGGCATTATTGTCCACAGTTGCTAAAGTTTTTGTACTTGTTATTTTGGTATATGTAAAGAATTATATTTTATAAGTAAAGAAAATTTGGGTCCAACTATTTTTCATATGTTAAGTATGTATGTTTTTACTGTATATATTCTAAAGTATACTAGTAGAAAGAAGTCATTAAATATACACACCCACCTTTGTTAACATTATGAGTGGAAGTGGATATGTATATGTATATTTGTATCAACTGAGTTATTAATTTTATCTTTTATTATTTTATTGGTGACATTATATATATATAGCAAAACCTCTCTATAGTGATCCTCTATATAGGAATAAACTCTACATAGTCATAAAAAATTTTATTCCCAATTTGAGATAGTTATAAATAAGAATAAACTTTACATTGTAATAAATTATAATTTTTCTTATTCCCTTCTTAAGGAAAGTTGTCTCCTTATAGTAANGATTTCTTTATCCAAGTCTTGGCAAGGAGATTTGGTAGTGAATCGATTTAAGTTGGTGGAGAATTCCTTTATGCTTGAAGTGTTCATTCTTGTCTTAACCTAAAATTGCAAGTAAGTGTGACATTGCCTCCATTTGAGTTTGGCCGAATTTAAGCTTGAGTTTAGGGCATATTATTATGTTGTTTGTTGTTGCAAATTGGTTGGATTTGGATCAGTTATCTACATTTTTAATATGTGAATTAAAAAGGTTTTAATTGTCTTTTCTTTTCAACTCAAATTCAAATTTTTAAGTTTAGAACTTCACTCTGAACATTCTTAATTTCCCTCTCTATACTACCTTCTTTTTAAATATAAGAGGTAAACCTTATATTTGTTTCTATTAGACTTTCATACTTTAAAGCCCAATTGAATTTTTTCTCTTTGTTAGGGATAAACCAACTTCATTGTAACGATGATTTGTTAAAAAACAAATGGAATAGAGTTTATGTAAACTAAGTGTAAATAATATTATTAATATTTGTAGGTAATTTCATTTATAAATAAAATTTAGATAATTTTAATGTGTAGGATTTTAATTGGTGTTTGTTATTTGTAAGTATTAATGATAGATATTAATAAGAATTATATAGTAGCATTGCATTGCCATTCCAAAAGTCTAAATAAAAAAATATAAAGATTTGTGTCCGTTCCTTCACATTCACCGAAATAAATAACAATTATATAAAGATTGATGGTAATCCCTTCACATTCATCGAAATATAAACCTATAGTATTACTTATGAAAAAAATATACTAAACAATTCTTATGGCTAAATATAATTGGTTTCTTTCATTATCATAAACTCGTTTATAAACTGTTTCAAAAACACTCAATAAACATACCCGCACAACGCGCAAGCTTTCCATCAAGTATATATATATATATATATATATTGTACCGCCCACACGGAGGTATGTGATTTTATTTATGTTTTTATAGCCCTTAGTTGATTTTGGTTAAAGTTATTTTGAAAGAATGTGAAGAAAATGCCTTAAACTTGTATTAAGGGTAAAATGGTCTTTTCACTTAAAATTAGTTGAAATTGTGGGGAGTGAAAAGAGATNTCCAGCAGCTTCCCCGAGGCTTCAACGCTGCTTCGCCACGGCGAGGATTATTCTTCGCCCCGGCGAAGCCTGAAACACTAAACTTCTTCTATTTTCAACCAATTTCAAGGCAAGTGTTCAACATATCACTCTAAGGCCAACCAAACAATAATACTAATGAATCAACTCAAAAAGAGCAAAAGAAGAAGCATTAACTACGTACCTCAAGTGGGGCGTTACAAGGTATATGGATGGTTCATCTCCACTAATGCACTTATGAGATGCCAACATGCAATATTGCAAGTATTTAGGCTTATTATTCATACTCAAACCTCTTTTAGGAATTTCATCAAAAAAATCAAGTGCATATAAAGACTGTACTACAACAATAGCTCTATTTCTTTCTCTAACCATCCCAAATGGGAGAAAACTGCCTCACATAGCTATAAATCCTGCCAAGGAATAACACTTCTAAAAAGGTTTACTCAAAACCTTCCAAACCTCATCTCAACTACATCTTCTCAACACATATCAAAACTTCTCTCAAATGAGGTGTATTCAATCACAACATGGGTAATTAATCTCAATTTCATAGCAAATAACATGCACTTAACATACATAATTGCTATTAAATCTCTACTCAAAAGGTTCTCAAACCTTAACTTGGGTGGGGATTTACTTACCTTGTAATGGAGAACTCTCACTAGTACTTTCTTTTCCTCTTGCTTGCTTGACTTTTCTCTACCCTTTAAACAATGAAACCATACAACTTTAATATACAAATATACACACAAAACCTCACATCCAAAGCAAGAATCCTTACCTTAGGATGCCTTAGCTTGACTTTCTACCCCAATCACTCCAAAAAGCCCTCTAAAAATCCTTGAACTAATGAAAGAGAAATTAAGAGGAAGCAGGAAAGGAGAATGGCGGTGGAGAAGAAGAATGAAGGGTTTGCAATGACTTAAATCCTTTTAACTCAACTTAGGGGCAAGCATTCCCATTTTGCCCTTACTCTTCATCCATCTATATCCTTTGATTCATTACAATCACACCCCTATACCAACATATTCTCCATGAAATTTCCTAACATTTTACTCCCCACTTTTCCTACTAATTAGGGGTAGAATGGTCAAATTGCCCTTAGGGAAGAAAATGTCTAAAACTTAAAAATCAAACTCAGCCGACTCTTCACCGCGGCGAAGAACTTTCTTCACCCCGGCGAAAACTTACGGCAGCTACACCATGGTTGTAACACCTCTTCGCCCCGGCGACGCCTGCAACTCCAAAATTCCTCAAATCTTAATCAATTTCAAGGCAAACACTCAACCACCTCAACATACAAACTCAATTAAAGCTGAATCAAAGAACATTTAAGCAATACAGCAAATCTTAATTGCGTACCTCAAGTGGGGCATTACAATGGTCCAAACCCTTCTTAGTTACAAGAGTTTACCCGTTCGGAGCGGTGGAGGTGTCACATGAAGAAAAGGGCACATTTAAGGTCAATGGATGGAGGTTGAAGCCATACATTGATGGGGTGATGAGTTGCAAGTCAATCCCCCTCCAACTTGACATTCTGACATGAAGACTTGAGAAAGTCAAACTTTCGAGTATAAACAAGCGCTCCTTGGGAGGCAACCCAAGTGTTTTCATTTGTTGTTGTTTATTTATTGTTTTGAAGTTGTTTAGTTTTTGTATGATTTTAAGATGAAATCTAATTTGTGTGTTTTTGGGTGTTTCAGGTGAATTATTGAAGCAAGGCAAAAAATGGAATTTTTCCAGTTTTCGCCACGGCGAATAAGTTTCTTCACCACGACAAACTGCATTTTGCAAGAATTGGAAGTCAAAAAGTCCCAGACTTCGCCGAGGCGATGTAGGCTCTAGAAATTTTCGCCGCAGCGAAGAAAGTTGGGCAAAATTGACTAAGGAAAGGTCACCGTGGTGAAGGTTATTCTTCGCCGTGGCATTGTGGGCTCTATCATTTTTCGCCGTGGCGAAGAATTTGTCTTTGTCGTGGCGTCGACTGTGTTAGAAATTTTTTTTTTTTTGAATTAAGAACTTCACTGCGGCGAAGTCTGCTTTTTATAAATACTCACCGCGACTCTTCATTTTTCGCAAAACACTTCAAACCCATCCGAGAGCAAACTTTTTCCCTCTTCGATCCAGAGCCTTTCCAGTGATTTCCCAGCACAATATCTCATTCCTTAATCTTTCTAAACACCAAAAAACTCATTTGAGCAAAGATCTTCGCGAAAAATTGAAGAAAATTGTGGGGTCAAGAATTTGGGGATTTTGCAATCTAGACTGTTTTTTGGCTAAATTGGTGGTGAATACTTCCTAGTTTTGGTAAGATTTCGAGTTCCCCAAGCTTTTAATTGCACAATTTCGAGTTCAAAGTTGTAGATCTAAAAATTTTGGATTGTTGATTGAGTTGTGGATTTTTCGTATTATTGTGCTTTGATTTTGTTTGAGGAAGTGTAGATTGTGAATTGTGTGGTGTTGAGGAGTTTGGGTTTGAATTTTGGGAGTGTTTTGTGAAGTTTGGACGAATCGAGGTTTGGGGTCTAGGTGCGATTTTTGGAAGTGTGATATTTTTGCAGGATTAATTGTGGTTGATAGTAGGGTGCTTAGAGTTGAATTGTTGAGTTAGAATTGTAGTTTGGGGAAAATGCCGCTCAAAGTACTCTCCAAGGGTAAAGGAAAAGGGAAGAAGGTAGATGACCGATTTGTTAATGAGAAGGCTCAGAAATGATATGAAGGGGCAATCCAAAGGAAAGATAAGGGATTTATTACCGAGCGGGGGTTGACCACTGTTTATGCAGAAGAGTGGAGTGAAGGGCAAAAGTGGAATGCATTTATGGATGAACCTGCACATACGGTCGTGGAGCCAATAGCAAGAGAGTTTTATGCCAACCTCCTTGATTGTGATCCTGGTCATGTCTTTGTGAGGGGTATTGATGTGCCATTTAAAGTGAGGGGTATTGATGTGCCATTTAAAGTGAAGGTCATTAATGAATTTTTTAACTTGCCTTCGATTGACCCTGATGAGTATCTGGAGTTTAAGAAGAGACAATTTCAGGAGGATGAAATCCTTAAGGTTATAGCAAAATCGGATACCCCTTGGGAGGTTTCAAAAAAGGGAAAAAAGAGCATCAAGGGAACCAATCTGACTCCGACAGCTAGGTTGTGGCAGTATTTTATGTGTGCGCAGATGATGCCAGAAACACATTATAGTGCAATCACTTTTGACAAGGCATTGTTGATTTACTCTACTACCACCAAAAAGAAGATGGATGTGAGGAAGATCATCTTGAATAGTGTACAGAATGCAACCCAACCAAGGCGAGGGAGTTTCCCTTTCCCACATCTCATCATCGAGCTGTGCATTAAAGCAGGAGTACAGAAGGAGGATGATGAACCACTTATCCATGCTGCCGCAGCTCTCGACACAGCCTACTATCGGAAGCTACTTGAGCGTCAACCCAATGAGCAACCCAACGCCAGGACAAAATGATAGAGAACCGCACAAGGCACTGCCACATCATTCAGTTCCACAGCCACTATGAAGGAGATGTTACTGCAGATGCTGGGTTAGATGAAACGGATGGAAAAACATCAGGATTGGCTGGCAGAGCAGACCCAGATGATGTATGACATGCAGCACAATTGCTTCACCAAGCTCAACGTTGATACTTCGGAATTCCAATGGGTTGACTGGGATTCAGAAGAATGGATGGGCTCTGACTCAGAAGAGGACGATACCGAGAGAGTGGAGGAGGTCGAAGAATGAACCTAAACACCTGTTTTTGTATTTTATTTTCTTTGTTTTAGTTGTTTTTGTATTTCATTTCGAACATTGAACTAAATTGCTTTTTGTTTTGGATGGTTTAAAGTTTGTTTTAAATTTCCTAGTAGTTGTAAAGGCGAGATTAGGATCGCAATATTTTCATATTAGTCAGTGAACTTTTCTAACACAGTGGACACCACAGTATTTCAATTGTTTTTACAGATTATGGTGATGAGAAAGCCAAGGACTAGGTGTGCATGCTATTGAGCGAAACTTCAACTTCACGGATTAATCAGGGAACTATCTCGTACCTTTGTAGATTTTGTTTTTCTATTCCCAATTCGTGCATAATGTGACATTGGGGACAATGTCATCTTTAGTTTGGGGGTAGGAAAAATTTGAAAATTTTTTATTTGTGTTTATTTTATTTTTCATGTTTTGTTGTGTATGCCAATGATGAATTGCATAAGTCTATGATGAGAATAGGATTGTTGGGAGTTTGTTGTTGAAAAATGTGAAGCATTGCTTCAAGTTTATGTTGATTAACTGAATTTTGCTTGAGGTTTGTTGAGTGGTTCAACCACCATTTTCTTTATTTCGGCATGCTTAGATTCATTTTATGTGGTTAGGTAAAGTCTTGATAATGTTGGTAGACTCTAGAACTTAGTTGAGAAGTGCTTGAAGCGAAATTCTAGAAATAGACATTATTAAGGAAGTGATTTAGTCAGTTTTTGGAATGTTTGAGCCTTTCCAACCAACCATGAATTTTATCCCTAGTAACCCATTTGAGCCTTATGAAATCATCGTTACCTTGTTTTTCTTGTGAAACCAATAATGCCCAAAACCTTTTTCCCTAAACACATCAGCAACCTTTAAGAGAATTCTAAACCAATGCAAACACAAAGAGGTTGGAAAGTTGTGTGAATGAACTAAAAGAACAGTTTGGGGGTTGTGAGAAGGGCAAGAAGAATAAGAGGGGTAATTAACCTTAATTTTATTGTTATTCTAAAAAAAAAAAAAAAGTTCCATTTTGAGAACTACATTGCAGTAGCAAAAATAAGAATTGCACATGGTTGAGGGTTGTAAAATGGATGACATCTTGAGTGATGGTTGAGAAAGAAGTGGAAGTTGTTTAAGTCTTAGTGTTGGCTCTAAGGAAACCGAGTTCTAGTGTTTGTTTATCCTTTCCTTTCCTGTGAAGACCATTAACCGAGCCTAACGTTACAGGCCTATAAAGACCTTTTGATCTTTAGTAATGTCTAATCCTCATTAGTGGAGAGTAGTTCGATACTTAGGCTTATGGATGTCTACCGCCATTTGATAAACTTTGCATTTCTGCATAAAATAATCTGGGAAGTTGGAATGTGGATTGAAGTGGGGATCACCTACTTGGGGAACCAATAGAGAAAGATAGTTGATGGAACTTATAACTTCTTAGAGTGTTGAACATTTTTCTAGTAATAATTTTCCAACAAACTTTTGAGACCTGTGTAAATTCTAGGCAATTCTTATGTTGAGTTTGAGTCTAATTTTTGTTTGTTTGTTTTCAGTTTTGTTGTTTTGTGTTTTGGTTGTTTGTTGTTTTTCTTTCTTTGTGTTTTGTACCTGATGCTCGGGGACGAGCATGTCTTTAGTTTTGGCGTATTTGATAATCCGAGAATTATACTTACTTTTATATATAAATCTCTACATCAAGTACCATAGTCACAAAAATAAACTCAAAAATACAGTCCGACAGTGTTGCCTTTCTCCTCTGCTACTTGACATCCCATCCGACTGCATCTCATCTACTACCTGCAAAAACAGTGAAATCAACGAGGTGAGCACTAATTGCTAAGTAAGTAAACCCATAACACTTCTATTCTTTCTCCGTTACTCAGATTCTGAATTTTCTTTCCTTACACCAAGCTTCTCTATTCTTCTCTATTTCCTACGATTCTAGTTTCTCACTTACCAATATGTAAGCGCAAATAGGAAAACTAACTCGGGATAGTAGAAATGGCATGATGCATATGCACAGATGCATACACTTTTTCTATGCAATGCATTTTCTTTTCTGCTTTTCTGTTTTCTTATTCTGTTTTTCTTTCTATTTTTGCGTTTCTTTCTTTTTCTATTTCTCTTCTTTCTTTTCTGTTTCTATTCTTTCTTTTGTGTTTTTCTTGCTTTTCTATTATTTCTTGCTTTTTCTATTCTTATCTTTCTTTCTTTTCTATTCTTTTCTTTCTTTTCTTTTCTATTCATTTCTTTCTTTCTTTTCTTTTCTTTCTTTCTTTGCCGATCGAACTCGGTTGATGCATGGATTCAGAACCCTGGCCATGTGAGTGTATTCTCAAATTCTTTCTTGGGTACAATCCTCATCCACATGCACTTCTTACAGACTGTGCAAATTCTTCTTTCTTATTCTGAGGCCGCTCACTAAAGGCGGCGTGCATGCGGGGTTATTCTTCTCTGTCACTCACGGGCTCCCTATCGCAACAACCTTCTCGTCTCTCATATTTTTATATTTCTCTTAGTAAGATTTCATATTTGAATTGTTCTTTAATTAAATTTCTTAAAACAATAATTCTACATTTAATTGCTTTTCTTTCTTTCTCTTTATTCTTTAATGTTCTCATGCATGTATATGTGCATGTAAATATGCTCATTCTTTGCTATTCTTTCTAAATGCAAATGCTCAAATGTATGAATGCATTATGGCATATTAAGATCTCATTATGAAACTAATATTCTCTACCAACAACATTTCCATAACAAGATAATAATCTAACATACTCATCTATGCACTTCACTTTGAAATTTCATCAAACACCTTACATGCACATACAAACCAAAAATTGGTTACACATCCACATATCTCTCAAGTCACCAAAATTGGAGCAAACAACTCCCTAAAGCCAACAATCAACCTAGCCGAATTTCATCCTCCACCTTTCTACATCCATTCTTTCATTTTTCATCCAAAATTCCATCAACTCAACACATACAAGTACATCACTTCTCATCACATACCAATAAATCAATTCTCATCACATACTAATAAATCAATTCTTATCACATACTAATAAATCAATTCTCATCACATATAATAAATTACTTCTCATCACATATAATAAATTACTTCTCATGGCCATGAAATTCAAATATCAAACAACCTCAATTTTCAATCCATAATTCTCATCATCCAAACACACATACAACATATAAAAAGTTCTCTACACAAGTATTTATCCAATCAAAGCTAAAGTTGGATTTACTTACCTTGAATTTGATCAACTCTAACACTATAATCTCTCTTTAGTAGAATTCCCTTTCCTCTTAAACCCTAAGCATATAAAACCATAAGAATTCAAAACTTTAAAATTTAATCACATCATGGTGCAAGAATCTTACCTTTGGATGCTTAGGATTGAAAATCTATTAAAATTGAACTAAAATCTTATGAATTTCCTTGAAAATTGAGTGACGAAATTTGAGAGAATTTAGGATGAAGGTGGAAGAGGTAGCCAAGGGAGGTGATACAAAACTATCAATTGAAGAATCAAATTGCCCAAGCAGTCCTATGGCAGAGAAAAAAATGGGTTTCGGCTAATAAAGAATCTTCTGCTACCTTCTGTAAAATGGATTCAACAGAGACATAAGTGTTGCATCAAAGAATATTTGCCTTTCGTCTTTTTTTTCTTTGAGAATATGATATTTTTTCAATATTTTTTTTCTTAATCTCATATTTCCTATTAAATTCTTAAGAGTTCAACTGTACTGAAGACTGGGAGCCCAAAAGTTAAGAAGTTCAAGGTTGATCTAATGGTGAGGTACCTTCTTGTCGCATTCTAGATTAGATTATCATTGATATATTGCTGTTAGATTTCTCAAGAAGAATAGTGCCTATCAACAGGTTGCTCCTCCTGTGGTATTATCTGAGGAAATTTAACTGATATGTCTTCCCAAGTTTCGAATTGAGAATATAACCTTGAAAATATTTTTGATTTTTTTTGGGTTTAAAAATCTGACGTGGCACACTTAAGTGTAATTAAAGAAGCAAAAAGTATTATGGTGAAAAATTTAAACGTTTGTGGGTTAAAGTATAATAAAAGGAAGTTGATTTAAAATTTGAAAGGCAAAACACATTCATCTTAGTTTCTCTTTCTCAAAACACAATTCAAACACCTTCCTCTCTCTCATTTTTTTTCTTCCAATTTTCTGCCATTTCTCAATTTCTTTGCTTTTTGCATTTTTTCCCTTCTGGTTAAGTTACAATGGCTAAGATCCTATTTTTTTTTATAATAACAAGAATTAAAACATTTGATCAAATCACCTTGTAGAAAACCAATTTGGGATGTTGTGCGACGAGCATAGTTGTTTCTACATTCATGCCAATTGCCATGAGGATCAACCGATGGTGAAGCTAAGCTGACCTAAATCTAATTAATAGGAAAGGAAAAATGAACTCAGATAGATTCATCTGGGTGCTCATGTCTCACCATTTTTAAGGCAGCTTATAGGCATCACGAGCCATGAAATTTCATGCTTCAGAATCACCTACCATCCATGCGCCAATTGTGAGGAACCATGTGGCAATTAATCTTTGCTTAAGACAATAAACTTTTATGAACCATCTTAAGACTATGTTTTAATGAATTTTAGCATCTGAAGAAAGTTGTTTATGTCTAAATTTGGAACTACTGAGTATAGTAAGAAACCAAGAATCTTCAAGAACCTTTGCAAATGGATGACTTTTGGGAAGAACATAAAGGAAATGTTTTGTGTTGCATCGTATAGATGTAGGACTTACCATGTATCATAAGCTTTATGTAGAAGAAAAAGTGGAGTCTTGACATTGGCAATCAAGTGTTGAGGAAAAAGACACTGTAAATAAGAGGAAATACATTGTCCCCGTGTAGATAGCCCTACAATATGCAGGCAAGCCCTAAGCCCTCCTCTTTCGCTCCCTTCTACAAAGTCCAGAGCACCCATTTGTGTGTGTTTTTTAATAGCTGTTAGTGAAAATAATTTTAACACAGACTTTATGGTGAATGATCTTTATAATTTTGGTCCCTAATGCCTCAGAATATATCCATTTGGAGTTTAAATTTTTTCCTGAAAAATATATGCAAAAATACTTATTTATTCAGGGTTTTTAGATACTATTAATGTATGAGATCATATGATATGTTAGTGAATATGAAATCAGTATACTTCACAATAATCTTTTTCTTCAGTTGTCAATGTTTTATTCTTTATTGTTTATTCAATTTTTTTTTCAGGCTCTAGAAGTTGTACAGATGATGCTGAATATGACCAATAATAAAAGAACTGATGCAGACTTATTAGTGTCAGAAGCTGATCAGAGAGAGAGGCAAGAGAAGCAATATGTTGCTAGGAGTATGCCTTAAAGAAGAGACATTGAGTAATTCAATTAAATCTTTTGTATTGAGTTTTGTATGATTATAATACAATGTTTTAGAGTATAAATAAGGTAATACAATATTACACCTTAATGGTGAGATTACATGTAATCAACCTATTAATGAAGAATAATTCAGGATATCAAGCCTTAATCCCAGCTTGCCATCTTGTAAATACGTAATATTTGCTTTCCAAATTACATCACTCCCCCTCAAGCTGGTGGTTTGTAAATGTCGAAAACACTGAGCTTGCCAAGCAAAAATGAATGCTGTCGACTACATAATGGTTTTGTAAAGATATCCGCTGGTTGTTCTTAGGTGCAAATATGCATGGTCTTGATTACTCCTTCCTGAATTTTATCCCTGACGAAGTGGCAGTCAATTTCAATATGTTTTGTCCTTTCATGGAAAACAGGATTTGCTGCTATGTCGTTTGCGGCCTTATTGTCACAGTACAAGATGACCGATTTTCTTACTTCAGCTCCTTGATCCTTTAATAACCCGAGAATCCAAATGATTTCACACGTGGCTTTTGCCATAGCTCTATATTCTGCTTCTGTGGAGGAAAGGGACACTTTTGACTGTTTTTTCGTTTTCCAAGAGATCAGAGATCCACCAAGCTTTATACAAAAACTAGTAAGAGATTTTCTTATCATTGGACATGTAGCCCAATCGGAGTCACAATATGCCGCCATATTCAGATTTCCATTCCAAGGTAAAAGAAGTCCTAGGCCAGGGCACCCTTTTAAATATTTGAGTACCTTTGTTGCAGCATCCATATGGGATTGCTTTGGTCCATGCATGAATTAACTAAGGATATGGACAGCATAGCTGACGTCTGGACGTATCATGGTAAGATAGATTAATCGTCCCACAAGTCTCTGATAACTTGATGGATCTTTTAGCGGTGGATCATTGTCTAAGACTGAAGTTGCATTGTCATATTGCTGAGTGGTAAGCTTGGTATTTTGTTCAAAGGGTATGGCACTTGGTTTGCATGCAGATAATCCTGAGTCTAATACAAGCTCAAGTACGTATCTTCATTGACTAAGAGATATCCCTATCGCAGATCTTGCAATCTCAATTCCCAAGAAATACGTTGGCTTCCCCAAATCTTTTATGCGGAAATGTCTATGTAAACGCTCTTTTAGAGCCTTGATTGCCACATCATCATTTCCTGTGATAAGGATGTCATCCACATAGATAATAAGGGCAATAAATGAGTTACCTCTTTTCCAAGAGAATAGTGCATAGTCATGTTTGGATTGATTAAACCCTATGCCAACAAGAGCTTCTGTGAATTTTGCGTTCCATTGTCGAGATGCTTGTTTCAAACCATAGAGGGACTTTAGCAGATGACATACAGTATTCTCCCCCTGTCAGCGAATTCCCGGAGGTAGATCCATATAAATCTCTTCATGTAAATCACCATGAAGAAAGGCATTATGGACATCAATTTGGTAGAGAGACCAATCTCAAATGGCAGCAATGGAAAGGAAGGTCCTAACGGTGACATGTTTGGCAACGGGAGAAAAAGTGTCCTGATAGTCAAAGCCTTCTCGTTGAGTAAAGCCCTTGGCCACAAGGCGAGCTTTGTATCGTTCAATGGAACCATCTGCTCGATGCTTGATCTTGTAAACCCATTTACAGCCAATAGGCTTTCTGTGTGGAGGGCGAGGAACAAGATCCCATGTGTGGTTTTGGGCCAAGGCTGTAAGTTCATCAACCATGGCTTGTCGCCAATGTTCATATTGGACAGCGTCAGTATAACTAGAGGGCTCATGGCTGTCGAAGATCTGACTAACACAAATCCTGTGGGCAGGAGAAAGTCGGTCATAACTGACATAATTGTAAGTTGGATAAGGAATGCCTGAAATGGCATGTATGGTAGGACAGACATAATCAGCAGTCCAAATGGGAGGTCGAGTGGGACGTGTAGACAGCCGTTGGGTAGGTTCAGGTGCCACAATAGGAGATGTAGGAGAGGAGTTGTCGATAGATGGAGAAGATTCAGGAGTGAGTGGAGCATCTGAGAGAGAATCTGATGTACTGTCTGAAGGATCTGGAGGCAACTGAGTGTTAGTGGCAGGCTCTATGGTGAAGAGAGGACTTGTTGGTATCCTAGTTAGTAAATACGGGTGCGGCAAAAAAACGGTACGGGAATTTTACGGGTATGATATGGCAAATGGTGAAAAATATGTTTGTAAAAATTCGGTCATAAAATTCGGATACGGAAAAAATACGATTCGGATATATACGGGTTTAATACGACACATTGTCAATAATACGTTTTGAAAAATACGGCAATAGCAATCTTGGTTTTAACACTTTTCAAAACATCCCCATTTAAATAATCCATTGTGGTCGACCCTACAATTTATTTTCCTTTTAATTTAAAGTATATTTGAACAATAACTAAGACTAGTATTTTTATCCTTAATTTTATAGCTACGCATACAAAGTTTGGATTCCAATTAGTATAGTTGTTTTATTTTCTGAATTTAATTGGACAGTACATTCAAAGGTCAAATAATAATAGTGTTATGAAATCTAAAAACATGACAAAGTGCACATGGGTTTACAATTTGCAGTTGGCGTTGGTTGTAAACTGATGGTTTGTTGCTTTTTTCTTCTTCTTTAAGTATCTGCCAATTCCAAATCCAAGCCCGACAATATTATTTTTATGAATTCATGCTTTTCTTTTGCAGTTTTGCCTTTACCTTTTGCTTTCATAGATGATCTTTAGTCTTTTCATTTTGACCCATACAACACAAAACAACAGAACTAAATGAAATATTATGTTAAAACAGATACCAAATATAACTCTCACAAGCATTTCATCAAACATGTTTCAAACAAATCTATCAATCCACCAACATAACAAATCCATCAATCCACCAGCCCCTATTACTACTACTCACACACCAACACAAACACAAACAAATCACCAACATACAAGATTCAAAGAGAGTTAAAAAGAGAAGAGAAGAAGTGTGTAGCTTGAGGCTTGAAGAGTTGAAGTCTTGGACTTAAAGCTTGCAGAAGAGAGTTAAAATTTAAAAAGAGAAGAGAAGAAGAGATCAAGACTCAGAGTCAAGAGATAAAGAAAAAAGAGTTGAATTGTTGAAGATTTGAAGAAGAGATGAAGACTGTGGAAAAGAGAACCGAGAAAGAGGAGAAGGAGATTTTTTTTAATTTTAGTCAAACCCCACCAAAACGACGTCATTTTGCCTTATCATGTAATTATTTTTTTGTCTGCAAAAATTCGGCAAAAATTCGGCAATAATTCGGGTATAATTCGCGAATTATACGGATAGGGTATATAATTCGCGAATTATACGGCAGCCCTAATAAAATACGTGAGCCGTATAATTCCCGTATAAAACGCGAATTTACTAACTAGGGTTGGTATTAGAGAGGGATCATCCTCCAGAAAAGGCATTGGAGGTGCAGAACTATTGTCTAGAGCAGTGGCCATCTCAGAAAATGGGAAACTGTCCTCATGAAATGTGACATCTCTAGAAACTAGAAACCTTTGTTCAACTGGATCATATAAACAGTATCCTTTCTTATGCATCGGATACCCCATAAAAATGTACTGAATAGCTCGAGGTCCAAATTTGTCATGGGAATCAAGGACAGTTGAATAGCACAAACATCCAAAGACCCGAAGATGACCAATGTCTGGTGCTTTTCCAAAGAGTGGCTCATATGGGGTTTTACCTTTTAAAATTTGGGATGGCATCCGATTGATCAGGTATGTAGCTGTGACCACACATTCTCCCCAAAATGAGACAGGTATGTTGGCTTGGTGTTTAAGGGCACGAGCGACTTCTAACAAATGCCTATGTTTTTGCTCAACGACACCGTTCTGTTAAGGGTTGTAGACACAGGAACTTTCATGGAGGATACCTAAGGATAGAAACAGTGACGAGCAATGGGAATTGAAGAAATTTCATGCATTATTAGTTTTAATGCGTTGGACAGATAGGTTGAACTGGGTTGTGACCATGGATAGGAAATTCTGAATGTGTGTGAGTGTTTGTGTTTTGGAGGTCATGAGGTATACCCAGGTTCCCCGCGAAAAATCATCAACTATTGTTAGAAAAAATCTAGAACCGTCATGGTTGGGTGTATGATAAGGTCCCCATATATCGAGATGAATGAGAGCAAACGGGCGTGTAGTGTGTGTGGCACTATTCGGAAAGCTTATGCGAGACTATTTAGCAAGAGGACAAATTGAACACTTAGGGTGTGGAATTGACGCACTATGACCCAATCTTTGATGCATAATAAATGAATTTTTATTAATACTTGCATTACAATCAAAAAGTTTATTTTTGGTAATACAAGATAGTTTTGGGAAAGTTGCGACCAAATCACCCATCCAATAGCAAAGACCATTTTGAACCTTACCCAAGCCCATTGGTTTCCCAGTCAAAGGGTCCTGAAATTCACACATATCAGGAAGGAATTTTAGGACGCAATTGTTATCACGACAGATTTTGGAGACAGAAATGAGATTAAACCTAAAACTTGGGACAAATAAAACATTTCTAAGAATTAAATTCTGTGTGAGTTGAACAATTTCTCTGTGTGTGGCTGGTGTGATATTTCCGTTAGGAAAATGTACGGAAGTGGAGGATTCTGTGGATATATGGGAAAAATACTTCTGGTTGCAAATAATGTGGTCACTAGCCCCTGAATCAATAATCCGGATATCATCTTTAATTAAATTAAAACAAAGAATAATACCTGCATAGGATGTCGTGTTTGCTCGGGGAATGTTATTCATCATCTGGATGAGCTGTTGGTATTGTTCTGAACTGATCATGGGTGCAGTGACAATGTTTCCAGGATTAGTGGAAGTATGATTGACAGATGAATTACCAAATTTCTGACTGGATGGTCAGCCATGGAGCTTCCAACAATTTTCCCGATTGTGATTTCTCCTCTTACAATGATCACAATATAATTTGCCCTTTTTTGATGATCCAGAACCGTTATTTTGAAAAGATCCACTAAACCCATTAGATGCATTAATATGAGATGTGGAATTTTGACCATTGGATAAAAAAATTAGATCTGAGCCCTTGGTTACATTAATGCCCCCATATGAGTTAAAACCTTTGTCTTCTTGAATCCTCAGCCGCACAAAAACTCCACCACCATTGCCATTTCGCAAAACACCATCTGCCTTTGTTGTCCCATAAGCTTCTCCCCTTCCAATTTTCTTTACAACATCAAAGTCTCCTTGGGTAGCAATGAACGCGATAGGATCAGTAGATCGCGATGAATCTTGGGTGGTTTGGCGTTGACTCTCATCTTGCACCACCAACTGGTAAGTGCGGCGCAACGATGGGATTGGTGTGGTGGCCAATATTTGGGTGCGAAATGGGAGGAATGCTTCTTTCAGACCCATGAGAAAATGAATGAGCCGATCTTGGTCCTTGGCTCTCTAGATTTGCTAGAGAGTCGCCGGCGGTCCTTCAAAGAGCTCTACTACTGCATCTAATTCATTCCAAAGGGCATAACGTTTGTTAAAGTAAGCTGTGACAGTAAGTGTACCTTGCTTTGTTTCGGCAAGTCTTTGTCGGAAGGTGAAGATTTTGATGAGATCAAGTTGGCCATACATTTCTTGAATGTTTAGCCACATTTTGTGAGTGTCTTCTGTTTGTGGGAGTCCGACGGCAATATCCTAGGTCAGGGAATTGCTCAGCCAAGCTCCGACGAGTGTGTTGCATTTTACCCAATATTTGTGCATTTGCGGATCTTCTGAGGGCAAGAAGGTTCCATCTATGAACCCCTCTTTGTCCTTTGTGATCAGTGCTCGCCGAAAATTGTGAGCCCAGGTTGCGTAGTTGCTAGATCCAGTGAGAGGTTGTTTCACGAGCACAAGCTCGAAGCCATCAGTTGCTGAAAAATAGAGAGGATCACCTAGTTCTGGGCGTTTTACTGAGGGTGATACAAGTTGGAAAAGTGGGTAAGGATTAGAACCTGTCGGGTTGGTATTCAGACCCGACGGATCTGGGTTTTGAGTGTTGGTTTGGTTATTTTGGGTGGACTAGTTTGAGGTTGGTGATGTGATGGGTTGGTCGTTGTTTGATGGTTCCATGTGGGGAGTCTTGGTTCAAGCAAATTTCTTTGATGAATTCTGGAAATTTTGGAGAAAAGATTAAAAAAAAAATTGTGGCTAACTCAATATGTTGGAATTTGTTGTGGGAAATTGGAAAATCGTCTCTGACTCAATCTGTTTGCTGTAAGGTGTGGCAGATTGGCTAAAGAAGAGTTGCTGGATGAAAGAGACCCAAGTGCCTTGCTTCATAAAATCTGGAAGACTGGCTAGAGAGGATCAATAATGCGGAAGCAAGAAATTAACAAGATAGCTCTGATACCATGTCAGAAGCTGATCAGAGAGAGAGGCAAGAGAAGCAATATGTTGCTAGGAGTATGCCTTAAAGAAGAGACAGTGAGTAATTCAATTGAATCTTTTGTATTGAGTTTTGTATGATTATACAAAGTTCAATTTATACAATGTTTTAGAGTATAAATAAGGTAATACAATATTACACCTTAATGGTGAGATTACATGTAATCAACCTATTAATGAAGAATAATTCAGGATATCAAACCTTAATCCCAGCTTGCCATCTTGTAAATACGTAATATTTGCTTTCCAAATTACATCAATTAGAGAGAATTATGCTATAGGTGGTGGTGGATTTGGAGGTTTTGGCAGCCAACAAGGATTTGCTTTTGGTCGGGGTGCTAGAGGAAAGGAAAAGGGGCAAAAAGGGAAAAGACAAACTGGGTGCTGCCTTTTTTTCTCTTTTTTTTCATTATCTTGTAAATTTTGGAATCTTAATGAAATAGCCTTTTTCTCTTGTTATTGTGTTACTGGATTGCTGTTGTTCTTGTTTGTGACTGATTTATGTGAATTGTGGGTCTGTTGTTAGGTTATTTGTGCTCTTGGTTGTACGTTGAGTAAGGTTTGGCATGGAAGGGTATGGAATTGTTGTTGAGTAAGGTTTGAAGCAACAAAGTGAGAAGAAAGGAAGGCATCTACAGCAGGTAATTGGGATAACCTCTCTCTCTCTCTATGTATTTGTGTGAATTACTGAATTGTTGTAGTAAGGTTTAAAGCATGCAAGAAATTGTTGTTTGTTGCACTGTACAATTAATTAAACCCTTTCATTTGTTTTGAGACACCCTCTTGTTGCAAGTGCTATATTGGGAGCTACCAAGTCAAGCCAGATTCAGGAGGTTACAAATGTATGCCAAGTTGAGCTCATAGCCGAAATTGTCGCAGAAATCAATAGAATCCATTCAAGGTTTCCTAATTTGTGCCCTTGATTTATTTCCTTGTACAGACTTCTGTACTTATATTGATGAAAAGGACAATGCAACTTCCTTAGAAGAAGCATAAATAGAACACAATTTCCATGTATAGACTTTTGTACTTTTAGGATGTTGTTTTAGTAGTTGCCAAGCCAATTTTAATGGATCAAAACACAATTTTAATGGTTTCGATGAGTACTTTATGAGATTGTTTGATGATTGAGGATCTTTTTGTTTGAAGTTTTGAACATATGATATTAGGTGGTGTTGAGTACTGGATTGCTTAAGCGAGACCTACATCCCTTAAGCGATATTGTTTTTTATATGGATTATTTGACACAAATTAGCCTTGGTTACTTAAGCGATGTGAGCTATCGCTCAAGCGATCAAAGGTTATCTATACTGGATCGCTTAAGTGAGAGCTATATCGCTTAAGCGAACTTGTTTTTTATATGGACTATTTGATACAAATTAGCCTCGGCCACTTAAGCGGTGTGGGATATAGCTTAAGTGATCAAGGCTTATCTATACTAGATCGCTTAAGCGAGAGTTGATATCGCTTAAGTGATTATGTATTTGAGGATTATTTAGACACAAATTAGTCTTGGTCGCTTAAACAATGTGGGCTATTGCTTAAACGATCAAGGCTTATATATGTTGGATCGCTTAAGCAAGAGCTGCATTGCTTAAGCGATCGTGTACCTGAGGATTATTTAGACACAAATTAGCATTGGTTGCTTAAGCGATGTGGGATATCACTTAAGCAATCAAGGCTTATCTATGCTGGATTACTTAAGCGAGAGCCAACATCGTTTAAGCAATCATGCACTTGAGGATTATTTAGACACAAATTAGCTTTGATCGCTTAAGCGATGTGGGCTATCGCTTAAGTGATCAAGGCTTATCTATGTTGGACCGTTTAAGCAAGAGCTAACATCGCTTAAGCAATCATGTACTTAAGAATTATTTAGACACAAATCAACCTTAGTCGCTTAAACAATGTGGGCTATCGCTTAAGCGATCAAGGCTTATCTATGTTGGATCGCTTAAGCGAGAGCTGACATCGCTTAAGTATGCAATTGTGTACTTGAAGATTATTTAGACACAAATTAGCATTGGTCGCTTAAGCGATGTGGGCTATCACTTGAGCAATCAAGGCTTATATATACTAGATCGCTTAAGCGAGAGCTGTATTGCTTAAGCGATCTTGTTTTTTATATGGATTATTTGACAACCCATATTAAGTAATGTTAATGTTAACTTGGGACATTCACAACATCACAAGATTTGGGAGAAAAAAAGCAAATTAGCCTTGATTGCTTAAGCGACATCAGTTATTAACACGTATTAATGCAATTTATGGAGGATTATTTGATACCCTAATTCCATCAACACATATTAAGGCCATTTAAGAAGATTATTACCATTAATTTAAACCTCGAACGTTCACAACATCAAAATATAACAGCTATGATAAGTGACAACCCTATGATTCATGAGAAATGTCATAGCACACTAGTGTGACACGTTAATATAAACGTACTTCATTTCACAAATATGGATGGTTATGATTGAATAGACAGTTGACCCACATTACAAAATATAATTTCTCACTCAAACATTCACAATATCAAAAGATTAAGGAGAAATGAAGCAAAATTGGCCTTGGTCGCTTAAGCAACTTAGGCTATCGCTTAAGCAATCACGGCTTATCTATGCTGGATTGCTTAAGTGAGAGTTGATCGCTTAAGCGATTGTTTATTTGAGAATGATTATTTTAAGTACAAAAGCAAATTACCCTTAATCGCTTAAACGATGTCAGATCTCACTTAACCGATCCTATACAGATAAGTCGTGATCGCTTAAGCGATAGCCTACATCGCTTAAGCAACCAAGGCCAATTTTTTTGTACTTGACTATTCCTTCTCAAATTCAAGATCACTTAAGTGATGCAGCTCTCACTTAAGTAATCCAACATATAAAAGCCTTGATCACTTAAGCGATAACCCACATCGCTTAAGCGACCAAGGTTAATTTGTGTCTAAATAATCCTCAAGTACACGATCGTTTAAGCGATGCAGCTCTCGCTTAAGTGATCCAACATATATAAGAATTGATTGCTTAAGTGATAGCCCACATCGCTTAAGCAATGTTAGATCTCGCTTAAGCGATCCAGTATAGATAAGCTTTGATTGCTTAAGCGATAGCACACATCGCTTAAGTGACAGAGGCTAATTTGATAATCTCATAAAGTACTCATCAAAACCATTAAAATTGTTTTTTGATTCACTAATAAGTGTTCAATAAATTAAGAGAAAAACTGATAAAATAGCAGTCTAAAAATTTGTCAACCAAGATCCTCACTCACCAAACAATCAATTAAGAGAAAAACTGAGGAAATTAAGAGAAAAACTGAGGAAATTATATTGATTAACAGGAAGCAAATACAATAAAGAAATCTGGAAAATGATAGTTCCAGCAGTTCTAGCAGATCCCAAAATAACAACCTACCAAAACATGTTTTTTGTCTCAACTAAATACACTTTCAATCTCTACTCTAAAGATTCCATGGTTCCTACCAACCCTTTCTAACTAAATACACTTTTGCTGCTCAAAAAACACAGTCAAATCTATGCCATGCTTTTGTATCTCCAGTAGCTTCAGATGCCTTCCTTTTTTCCTCCCTTCGTTACTTAAAAGTTTTTGAACCATCGATAGAGAAATCGCCAGGTCTAAGAGAAATCTAACTATTTCAATGTTGTCTTCACAAACTGCAACATGGAGAGCAGTGGAGCCATTGTTCCTAGGTTCCGTGACAACCCGTCCATGGCGAACAATTTCTTTAAGTATTCTAAGTTGTTCTACTCAGCGGCAGTACACGCAAAGTGACCTATATCTCCAGAATTAAGGTATGCACCATTATCCATAAGAAGTTTGATCACATGTTCATGACCACGCAACATTGCATCCCATAATGGTACATTCCCATCCGAGTCTGCCATACGTGAAAATTAAATTTAAATCACTTTTGAAATATTTGCAGGACTAATTACACTTAGCAGATGCATGAAGACGAGTTTAAATGCTCAATCCCAAAATATTCTAGGTTGAATATTATATTAAGTAATCATTTACTTGAACCGTAAACGAAAGAGGAAATTTATCTAAAGTGAAGTGGGAATTGAAGAATATGGCAACATCTCAAACAACATAGGACACCTAATAATATGGGGCCATTAAAAAGAATTACAAAGTGGCAGGATCAGGTGCATGTTTAAGTAGTATACAGTTGACTAGGGAAGCCTCATATAAAAGGTTGAAATAGCATATCAGATAGAGTGACCTCATGACAAGGACAAGAACACACTGCAAAGTGTTTTTAAGTCAACAAACATGAAACAAACTGAAGATCCTAGCTTAATAAATTTATTGTTATTATTTTGAACTAGATATATAAGTTGAAAGTGTAATTCTAGCTTGACAGATTCATAGTGACTAACCGAAGATCCTTAGATAGATTTGTAATTTCATTGATGTTAGATTTTGGATGATGCCAAATAAAAAAGTTGTTTTCCCAATCCGTATCATTTAAATTATCTTTGCTGTTCAACCTTTTAGCCATCTCTGACTCATAGAAGCTTTCCCTCAAGTTATCTTCATAGTGTGAGTTCACCAGCTGCTTCACCTTTTCCATCAACTTCTTGTCTATTTCATGGTTCTCAACGTGCAGAAAGCATTTTGGTATTAGAATGAAGTGTTGATCAAATATTCAAATAAAGAAAACCCCATCTTTTTCACCTGAAAGAAGCCCCATTTCTCACAAGCTTGATGCAGAAGCGCCATTGTTTTGTCCCTTTTCTCACCTTTGAGATCACTAAAATCTATCACATGATCTCCATTTTTAGATTTGATCAAAAGCAACCTAAGAACCTAAACTACTAAATTGAAATCATAACTCAAACCCAATCTCTTAAATCTTTGTAAATAGAAATATAAAATACAAAAAGGAGATACACATACCTGGACGAAATATCAGGAGGAGGAGGAAGCAGATCTTCGACGGAGAAGATGTTAATGGCGGATAAAGAAGAAAATATTAATATTGGAGGAAGAAGAAGATGTAGAGGAGGAGGAGGAGGGGCTTCAGTTTTGTTAAGAACAAACAGCAATAGGGGGGCTATTCTAACCGTAATTGAGAGAGGGAGGGGAGCAATTTCTTTAAGAGTAATACTACAGCCACCGACGATAGTGCACCGAATTTGTGTACCGAATGACGTGACAAAATTCTGACTGTTAATTAATATTAAGTTAAAATTAATCAGCGGTCAGAATTTTATCACGTCATTCGGTGCACTACTGTCGATGACTATATTATTTTTCTTTCTTTAATTTGTGTTTGTGTTAAAATACAACAATTTTAGGTTTTAGGGGTAGTTTTTGAAAGATTACTGACTGTCTTCATTAATACTAATTAAAACTATAATTAGTGTTTAACTGTTATTAATTTGTCTTAATAAAAAATAAAATCATTCAGTAAAGACTGAAAAACCACATCCCTTTTAATTAATTTGACCTTTCTTAATCATTTGCCCGGCATTATCTCCTGACCTGGATGGCTTCAATGATTTCGCCTCGTATCCTACAACTATGGCGCGAGATATCAATCTGCTAGTAGAATCAGTGACTCATTCTTTAACTCTAATAATTCTCTCTCTCTCTCTCTCTCTCTCTCTCCTCTCTCTCTCTCTCTATATATATATATATATATATATATATTGTCTTTTTTAATCGATTCTACTAACGGGTAACATTTTCATTCCTTTTAGTTTTATTTTCTTTCTAAGTTTGTTGTGGATTTTGTATTTTACTATCTGATGGGAGAATATTTATTTCCCTTGATTGCTACTCTCTACTTTGCAGAAGCACACTAAAACTGGCGTGATTGCATGGGCAATTCATCCATTGGACAACTGTTCTTAAATACAGGAATAATTTTTATCACGCAGCTACCGATGAACCAACCCCTCTTCTAGGATTAAGGTATTCAAAGATTTTTTTTTTTTTTTTTGTTTTTTTTTTTTTTTTTTTTTTTGGTTTTTCTAACGAAGTATCTGTGGCGATTAGGTGGATAAAGCAGGGGCCACAGTTCTATTTCAAGAGGCAACAAGGGAAGTAACAATGTTGGAGTTGTGGTGAACCCAGTCCGTCTCTCCAGTCTTGGAGAATTTGGGACTCCTCAGTTTGTTGCTGAGAAGCTTATTCAAGTCAAAAAGCGCAAGGTAACTTTTTCTTTTATGTTAATTCTTTTTGGTGGGTGTTTCTACATACATAATTGATCATTTGTATGTGTTTATTCAAAAAAAAAAAAAATGTAGTCGTTTGTTTTCTTGAAGATAAAATGCATTAATGTAAATTTTGTTTTTAGTGTCCTTATTACGTGCCTACCATTTAGACTTTAGAGATCCTATATATAATTTATATGCTGATGCCAGTTGAAGAACTTGAATTTTTAACTGCTTGTGTGAAGCATTTGTTGATTTGGCTGACTGCTAATAGAACTGATAGAAACAATATGGGGTTATGATTCTCTCTGAGGTTTACATGGGAGTTTCCATTGGAACCTATTTTCTTGACAATTTTGGTGACCAAGTCGAGGTTTGATGTTTACTTTATGTTGTCTTTTCATTAATGTAAAACCTGAGTTAAAATCTAGGAGACGCTAAACGATATAGTTTATTGGATACAATAAGGAAAAATGTTGAAATGAAAGTTCGGTTAAGGTTTTGCTAAGAAATACAGATGAGGGTTCACTATTGTTACCATTGTTAGAATGCTCACAAGGAGAAATATGATATAAGATGAAATTGCCTGCTGAATTTGGTTGAAAAGTTTGGCTTGATGCTTCTATTTTTTATTAAAAAAATTTACTTAGATGCTTCACCTGTTACTGTGGACTAGCACTAAATCTTCCATGCCTTTTCATAGAATACCTGTAATGTCTAGAAGAATAACCATGTGAGTTTAGATGAAATGAGGCTGCTGAAATAGATGAGTATAAAGATAAGGAAATGTAGAATTTAGCATCAGACTATTATTGGCTATATAAAAATAAACATGTGAAAGTGGCCTAATTGTATCACATCAGAAGCCAATTGTTGAAAAGTTAGATTGATGATTACTTTTGGGGGTTTCATGTACATAAGGGCAATACTGGACATAATTAAATAGCAACGATTGCAGTTTTCTTATTTTATAATTTGCTGATAATTGGTAGAAGGCTTTAATTTGCCGACCCCTTGAGCTTGGACCAAAACTTTGTTGAATTCAAAGAGATTTTGTTGGATCATGAAATAAATAATATAGAGTTTTGTGAGCTGGGTTTAATGTAGGGGAGGCTAAGTTAAGAATGTGTCAAATGATATGGTCTTTGTGGCGGTGGGGGCATTGTTTGCTTTCTGGGCTTTTGTTAAGGTCTGTGTGATATTGTATTTTAGTTTCTTTTGTTTTAGTTTATATATGAATTTCTGTGAAGCAAGATAAAGTCTGGTTCTCAAGTGTTTGAGCTTGATTGTTTGAAAGAGGTGGGTTCTGAGTCTCAGCAGCAGCGACAGTAGGAAGATTGACATGAGTAGTCAAAAGAAGATTCCGGTGGATCAATAACCAGTACCTGAGATCCCATTTCCGGTGGTGGAGATTTTGGCCATGGCGTGACCCTTGCTGGAGAAAATGGCAGCTATCATTCTCTCAGTTTTGGAGACTCCTTTTCAGAAACACCATGACTGTTAACACTCCCATCTTGGAAGCTAATGCAAGAGTTGTGGGGTTAAACAGGTTTAGCAGTTTTAGTGTTAAGAGAGCTGGATTTAGAGTGGAAGTGTGAAGCATTTGAGTTCATGTATCCGGTTAATTGAGTAAGAAAAGGAAAATGACAGATAGAAAGAGGACTAAATGACAAGATGGTCTTGAAATAAGGTAAAGGTTTTGTCTCTGTGTTTTTTGAGCTGGAATTTGGGGGCTCAAGAGGAAATTAGAAAACGATTTTGCTAGTATGACTTTATTCTTTTAGCAATATTCATCTTACTGAATTTATTGGATATAATTAAAACCTTTGATTTCACGTTTTGTTTGGGAAATATGGATTGAATTTATAAACTATATACTACTTCCAAAAACATTACCATACTTTTGGTATAACAATTAGTTTAAGAAATGTTAATGTAATGACCATCATCATTTTTTCTTTTAAAAAAAATTATAACTAATGAAGATGTAAGTGTTAGTAGCAGGAAGCATCAAGCAATGATGATGTTACCTTTACATGGACAAATATGGTAACATCGATAAAACATGGCATCAAATAGGCATCAATGAGAAAGAACCATTTGCTTTCTGTTAATTAAAGTGTAAAACTGTTTTTCAAGTTTATGAAATGGGAATTTATTGTAAATTTGATGAGGATGATGGAATGGTTATTATGGTGTGTGATTTTTTTAAACTTTTCCTTTTATAAAAAATTTAACATTTTAGTCTCTCTTATGGAAAATAAAAGAGTCACCTTCCAAAGTTTTTTTCCTCATAATATCAATCAAAACTTTACATAGTATTAATATAGCATTATTGTTTAATATGTTCATTCTCTAATGTGAATGATATAAATCTCAAGACAATTCCTACATAATAATATACATATATAAATTATATATTAGTTGTAAAATCTAAAAACATTTGGAATATAACAAAGTAAAATATATTTATTTTTCCTACAATTTTAATCAATTTTTAATGCATATATAGTATTCTCTTAATAATAAAAATACTTAGTTAATAATTAAACATATAAAGGCCTAAATTAAAAGTCCAATGAACCACCGCGATCACCTTGAATTTCATACAATATCTTAAGGATTGCTATGTAATATGTTCTAAATTAAATGCTTTCTTGTATAACAAAGGAATTTGATTTAATTTGTAAGGATAGTAGATTATAACATTAGATGTGTATGTTGGCCCCGTTTTTGCTTGCTAGGGTCAATATGAGTCTTTGCAACTTTTTATTTAAAGGCGAATGAGCAAAGCATCATTTCGAGATTTTCTTTGAAAGTTATATACATTTTTAATATGTGAACTAAAAAGGTTTTAACTGTCTTTTCTTTTCAACTCAAATTCAATTTTTTAAGTTCAGAACTTCACTATGAACATTCCTACTTTCCCTCTCTATACTACCTTCTTTTTAAATATAAGAGGTAAACCTTATATTTGTTTCTATTAGACCTTCATACTTTAAAGCCCAATTGAATTTTTTCTCTTTGTTTAGGGATAAACCAACTTCATTGTAACGATGATTTGTTAAAAAACAAATGGAATAGAGTTTATGTAAACTAAGTGTATATAATATTATTAATATTTGTAGGTAATTTCATTTATAAATAAAATTTAGATAATTTTAATGTGTAGGATTTTAATTGGTGTTTGTTATTTGTAAGTATTAATGATAGATATTAATAAGAATTACATAGTAGCATTGCTTTGCCATTCCAAAAGTCTAAATAAGAAAATATAAAGATTTGTGTCCGTTCCTTCACATTCACCAAAATAAATAACAATTATATAAAGATTGATGTTAATCTCTTCACATTCATCGAAATATAAACCTATAGTATTACTTATGAAAAAAATATACTAAACAATTCATATGGCTAAATATAATTGGTTTCCATAAACTCGTTTATAAACTGTTTCAAAAACACCCAATAAACATACCCACACAACGCGCAAGCTTTCCATCAAGTATATATATATATATACTATAATGCCCACACGGAGGTATGTAATTTAATTTATGTTTTTATAGCCCTTAGTTGATTTTGGTTAAAGTTATTTTGAGAGAATGTGAAGAAAATGTTTTAAACTTGTATTAAGGGTAAAATTGTCTTTTTACTGAAAATTAGTTGAAATTGTGGGAAGTGAAAAGAGATAGAATTTCATGGATAATGCAATAAAAATGAGGGCATTATGGTAATTAACTAAAGGACAAAGAATGAATTTCTAAGAAACTGTAAGGACAAAATGAGAAATTATGTTTGTAAAATAAGATATTAAGGGTTTAGTCTTACAAACCCCCTTATTTCTCTTCTTCCACTGCCACTTTCCTTCTCCATTTTCTCTCAACTTTTCACTCAATTTTTCAAGGATTTTTTAGGGCTTTTGAGTGGATTTTGACAAGGTTTTGGTTCTAGGCAACAAGAGGTAAGAATTCTTGCTCTATATATAAGATTTACTTGTGTAGAAGTTGAATTCTTATTAAGTTTATGCTTAGGGTTAAGGGGAAATTTGAGTCCAACAAGAGTAGAGAGCTTTAGTGGAGACTACTCAAGTATAAGGTAAGTAAATCCAACTCAAAATCCAACTCAAGTTAAAGTTTAAGAAATCAATTGAGTAAAGATTTCTTTAAGCATGTATATGTTATGATTATTGGGAAATTGAGAGGAGATTGGTGATTATTTATGCTTGTTGTTGGATATATTTGAGTATGAGAAGTGTTTTTTATTGTATGATGATAGATTGAAGTTTGGTTGAAATTGGAAGAGTTTAAGAAAGTTTTGGGAGTGTTTTGCCGTGATAGGGATTGTGATGATACAAGAGAGTTTTACTCTCATTTTGGATGGTTTAAGAAACAAATAGAATTATAGTTAAAATAGAGTTTGTATATGCACATTTATTGTTTGATAAAATGCCTAAGAGAAGCATGAGTATGAGTAGAAACCTTAATTTTATGCAACATTACATATTTGCATTTCATGAGTGCATTTAAGTAAAAATTCTAAGCATGAGTCATCCATATGCATATATTTGTATATATGTAGTACTTAAGAAAGAATAAAGAATTTTAAAAATAAAACACTCTAAAAATAAAGAGAAAGAAGGAAAAAGCACTTAAGAATTAAAAAAATAAAAAGTGTTAAAGAAGAGAAAAGAATAGGTTGTTGTGATGGGGAACCATGAGTGCTAAGAAGAAATTCTCACATACACGCCACCTTAATTGAGTGGCATAAGAAGAAGAAGAATTGTACGACCCGTAAGAGTGTATGTGGATGAGGGTTGTACCAAGAAGAATTCTTACATGCACACCACCTTAATTGAGTGGCATAAGAAGAAGAAGAATTGTACGACCCGTAAGAGTGTATGTGGATGAGGGTTGTACCAAGAAGAATTCTTACATGCACGCCACCTTAATTGAGTAGCCTAAGAAGAAATAAAGAATTTGTACGGTCCGCAAGAGTGCATGTAGATGAGGACTGTATTCACTTACACGGTCAAAGTTCCAAATCCATGCATCAACTGAGTCCGATCGGCAAAGAATAAGAAAAGAAAGAATAAGAAAGAATAAGAATAAGAAAAGAAAGAATAAGAATAAGAATAAGAAAGAATAAGAATAAGAATAAGAATAAGAATAAGAAAGAATAAGAATAAGAAAAGAAGGAATAAGAAAGAACAAGAACAAGAAAGAAAAGAGAAGCTTGAGCAAGCAAGACAAGAAAGAAAAGAAAAGAATATAAAGAAAAGAAAAGAAATAGAAAGAAGAAAGAAAAATGCAATTTTATGCATTATTGCATATGCATATCATTCATGTATATTACCATGAATTCCATCATGGTTAGAAAAAATAGAAAAAATAGAAAGAAAGAACAGAGAGAAGGAAAGAACAGCGAGAATTAGGAAGAAAGAAAGAACAATAAGAATTAGAAATAGAGAAAGAACTAGGAACGAAAGGAAGAAGAAGAGAATTAAGTAAGGAAAGAATCAAAGAAGGAGAAGAGATAAGGGATTTACTTACTGAGTATTTTTGTGCTCACGCCATTGTTTTTTCCATGTTTTGCAGGAAATAGGTGAGCAGCGGTCGGAAGGAAGTCGACTAGTGAAGAGAATTGGCATTACTGTCCACCGTTGCTAAAGTTTTTGTACTTGTTATTTTAGTATATGTAAAGAATTATATTTTATAAGTAAAGAATTATATTTTATAAGTAAAGAAAATTTGGACTCAACTATTTTTCATATGTTAAGTATGTATGTTTTTATTGTATATATTCTAAAGTATATTAGTAGAAAGAAGTCATTAAATATACACACCCGCCTTTGTTAACATTGTGAGTGGAAGTGGATATGTATATGTATATTTGTATCAACTGAGTTATTAATTTTATCTTTTATTATTTTATTGGTGACATTATATATATATATATATATATAGCAAAACCTCTCTATAGTGATCCTCTATATATGAATAAACTCTACATAGTCATAAAAAAATTTAATCCTAATTTGAGATAGTTATAAATAAGAATAAACTCCACATTGTAATAAATTATCATTTTTCTTATTCCCTTCTTAAGGAAAGTTGTCTCCATATAGTAATAATTATCCGTATATTACTAAAAAAATATATTTTATATTACATTAAAGGTTTAAGATGAAATAAAATATTTATTTAAAGTTATTTGAAACAATATAACTTGCTAACATGTACACCTTCTTGTTAAAGGAAAAATATTTTTAGCTTCTCAAGCATGTTTAAAACTTCATGATATGAAACTTTTTGTATTTATGTGCTATCATCCTCAGGATTATTTCCTTTATCTTTTTGTCTAATTGCAACAATGATTTCTTCTTCGATTAAAACATACACGATTTGTTGCTCATTTGGATGATCGAGGAAGATATTAATATTCATTCAATTAGTATAGTGAAGTTGTTGAATCTGATCAGTCAATTTTGCAATGACTCTTTTATTTTTCTCATCCACTTTATTTGTAGCTTGCAATTCATTGAAATCGGGGGTCCTAATTTTGCAATGCTTAAAACCGTTGACAATTATCTGTGGCTTCACATCAATTGATCATGCATCAACTACATTTATAGTTTCATCAATGACACTTATCTTTGTTGGTTTCAAGACACGATCTTCTATCTCTTTGTTTCAAAAATATGCAATTGAAGTGCTAAATTGAAATCTTAATATTATATTACTAAAACATGAATTATAAAAAAAAATCAAAATAATAATTTGTAACTAGACCTCCATTAAGTTAAACTAGTAATAAAATTAGTGGTCCCACCATTAAGACTATAGAGAGTTCTCTCTCTCTCTCTCTCTCTCTCTCTCTCTTCTCTCTCTCTCTCTTCTCTCTCTATATATATATATATATATATATATATATATTATATATATATATATATATATATATATTGGAATGAATTCGAGAATTAAATTGTAATTAATTAAACAGACCTTTCCACAAAAATGAGATACAAAATGTTGTAGGTGAGACATGAAGTAATAGAAAACTGTCTTCACTTTCCATCCATACATAGATCCTCAATGACAATTTTGCGCACTTGTGCTCATTTAGAGCTTTTGTCGAATACTTGTGGACAGACCTAAAGAATACCCTCAAAACCCTTTCTGATTGAACTTAATAAACCAAAGTGATACAAATGACAATAAAAAACTATCAACAAGGAAACAACAACCACAGTATAATTCATTAAGACAATTTTACCTATCATTCAATAAAAAAATACTCCCATGACTTTAATCAAAGCTATGAGAGCAGAGAAGAGGACACAAAAAATGGTAATTTTGCAGATTAAACTGAAAATCCATCTAACCAGTTCCTGTAGTTCTTGAATTAGCTAGATATTGCAAATTTATGAGTGGATTTTGATAGATTACCATCTAACTTTCATTCTCCTTAAACATGGATGGACCATTTCAAGTTTGAAATAAATTAAATAGTCATGAATTTCATCATTTAAGCGATTTAATACATATCGCTTAATAAATAAGTTATTAAACAAGCCTATATCGTTTAAGAGATAAGTTTATAAATAAGCCTATATTGCTTAAGCAAATAGTAATTTAGTGAAGAATTTCAAACTTCATGACTATTACTTGAAATGGTATTTTAATTGATTTTTCACATAGATTTATATCCAAATAAACAGAAACATTTAAATAGTAATAGAAACCAAAAAGTTAAAGTTATGCTCTTAATTATTTATAGCTATTCAGTTTAGTAGAATATTATAGAGATTGAGATGATCTAATTGATATTCTTATTTGAGTACATATTGATATACCTTACACCTAAAGTACGTTAGGTACTTAGGTATAAAGTAGTTTTAAATAGCCTTGCCTCGGATTAAATGTTACACTATATATTATCTTCATAATATAATATGATCATAAAGATAACACTTCCCATGATTAAATACCCAAAATCGTTCTTTTAACTACTAAAGTGTTCATATAATCTTTTAATTAAAACCTTTACTATATAGCCATTCCTATGAATATTCAATTTACTTAGTGCCTTCATTGAACTGACAAGTATCCAACAACAATCACAATTATATTTATAACCCCCTCAAGTAAAATTCTAATATATGTATGTGTGTGTATTCTACCAATTTAGAACAATCATTTGTCCATCACAACTATTCAAACATTGGAGTTTGGGGTGTTACATTTCTTCTTGGTGAATAGTCTGTTCACCATCAGTATTAAAGCTAAAAGTTGAGACAGACCTAAGTAAGGTTTCCATTTTGTTAAAATTGTTTCTTTTCCTTACAATAGTTAGCAATAGAGGACTTACTATGCTCTAACTTAGCTAACTGCCTCAAACACAACCCCAAAATGACTCACTACTTTAAAACAATTAAATAACAAATAAAAACATAAGTCTCTGATAGAACACTTACTACTTGCATATCCAATATCTTCATTATAGCCAGGGAAGTGTGTTTTAATACAAGGGTTTTCAAAGAAACTAAGAAAAATTCTTAGATTCTAAAAAGTTCTGTCTCCACAAAGAGATTACAATGCTTAAACAGAAAATTTTGGGAGTTTCTATATACTTTTAGTGAAGGAGTGATTATAAACATCATAACAAGATAGTGATAATCACTACTGTTGTGTTGAGAGTGTCTTTTTAAGAGTGTAGTGACTGTAAATCTCTATAAGGTTTGAACGAGTGAGCAAAAAGATTGATCTTTGTTCAGTGAGATAAATTAGAAAAAAAAAATAGTGATCTCATTTTATTGTACTTCATTGATCTATAGTGAAAGAACTGTGTCGTAGTAACACTATGGACGTAACCCAAATTCGGGTGAACCATGTAAATTGTTGTCCCTGGCTATTTTCTATTACTTTCTTATTACTTATGTGTGGTATATATGTATAGGCCAAAAATTGTATTGGGTCTGACAAAGTCCAATAACGAAATAAACACATTACAGCCTAGTGCCTTAGTCCAATTCCGGTTGGACCTACGCTTAAATTTATTTTGTAAACTGCCCACTCTATGAGTTGGGATACCTTACAAGTTAAGCTAAATCGGGTTCCAACCCATTTGCCCATATCAGTCCATAAAAGGAATCAGAATCCTATTCATTTTCCACTTTTGTCAAGATCATGAATCTTACTTAAAGTGATGAGCCTAATCCGATAAAGGCAAGAGATAATGCTTCCTTCTTAATTGAGACTCATCTACCAAGCAGGACTCAGAGTTCTACTAGGACTCAAACCTCTTTGGTTCACTATATAAACAAAGGCAAGCTCTCTCATTATTTATTCAAAAATAACCCACAGCTCTTAAGCTCTCAAAGTTCTTACTTCCAAGAACCGTCGTTTCCTCTATCATAAAGCTTGGTTCCAACTTACTTTACCTCTCCTAACCACCGCAAAGCCGTTCTCCGGCTACTTTGCCTTAGTCTAGCCCTAGGCGCATTATTATGATAAACCCTTCCCGCTCTCAACCCTCACTAAAATACTTTCAATCTTACTGACTTGGGTATCAGAGTGCCTCCAGCAGACACCACACCGGTGTCACCTAAGCCTTCATGTTATCTTTTCCTCTCTGTGCAGGTCCATCAGGTTGTGAGTGGCTCACTTCATACAAGATTTGTCCCTTTTCGAATCAACCGTAGATTTTACATCTATAATGTGTATATCAAGTCACAAAGGGTTTGTTCTTAAGCTTAATTTTCTGCTGTAATCGATGCCTTAAAATCACAATTTTACAACAAACTTAATGTTGAAGACTGAAAACATATTTAACAAACTAGATCCTTAAAAGAATGAAGTGCAGTTGAGCATTATACAACAAATGGACTGAAACATAATTTCAATATCTAATATTTAACATAATTTCAAACTAGTTCCTTAAAGGAACCATGAAACATAATTTCATGTCGTATGAGACTCTGAATTCATTAATCATTGTATAAGCGTGTTCATGAAAAATTTCAATATTTGTTCATCTTTACATAGCAAATTGAATTTAATATTGTATATTATTCATAATAACTAACATATAGAACCTGACATTATAAACCTTTTAAAACAAGGTAGTTAACGAATGGATTGAAGTGTCATTTATGTATACACATGTTAAATAAAGACATGAAACTAACATAAACACTTCTAGGACGTGTAAATGACATGGGAAGTGACGAGATAAATCAATCTTGGTTTATCTTCAAGTAAACATTTAAATTACAACTAATATTATCCATTATATTGTCTAGTCAATGATGATGATTAAAAACATTGCTTGGGAAAGTTAAGTGAAGGCTAGTTAAATATCTTAATTTGTTTTGGCCTAATGATGCTTGTGTGAAGCCCAAAAGCAAAATTGTGCGGCCCTATGTAGACTTAAAATGGACAATATCTTATCAATGAGTCGAGATGTTGCAATTGGTATTATAGTAAGACCCAACCATAAGTGTGTGGATGGTTTAGTAGCCTAGGATGGTGCAGGAAGTTGCATCTAAAAGAAGGGTGAACTATGACATCCTACATCACTTGAGAATGTTAAGTGGAGGCTAGTTAAATATCATGTGAGCTCCTGAGCTATCAAGATGCGTTTTGGGGGAAAGACACTTGCATGAAGTGCAAAAACAAACCTGTGTGGGCCTGGACCGAAAATGAACAATATTTTAACAATGGATCAAGGTGTTTCAATTGAGTCCCTTATTATCTTGAGATTAAATAATATTTTGTATTTGTCTCTTGGATAAATTAAGGACATTTTTTCTTAGCAAACGTTAGGGAGTTGAGAATTACAAGAGCATTCAGTGCAAAATGATATGTTTTCTCCTTGATTTGTATGTGTGTGACTTGTATTAACTCCACCTTTTTCTCTTTTGTGTAGCTTGAGTTATATGTATTTCTTTATATGATATGTGGTCTTGCCAATGAGATGATTATGTATAAATCGCACACAAATTCACTTGCACGATTTACAAACCTAACATGAAGTTAATCATAGAAAGCAAACACAGTTCAGAATACAACTATTGTTTTTATGCAATACTTAAATTATTGAAAAATACAATCAAGACAAAAAATAGTTTAGTAATGTGTGTACTTAGTATAGAAGATTAAACAACCATGGTTTTTGAAGGATCAGAAACGATGAATAAAAAAAATAGTTTAGTGAGGAATTAAGATTGTTTTGATTTGAGTATTTAGGTTATTAGAAAAATAATCAGTAAATAATATTATGAATTTAAAGATATATTTTAGTAAAAAAAAAATTATTGTATGGAATTTTGTAGGACTAAAAATATCAAATTAAACTTGTTTTTAATTTTATCAAAGGTAATTGACATGAAATTTACTATAAATCGCTGATTATGGCACTCATAAAATATAAATATAATTTAATATAAAAATACCAATTGCAAGTGTAAAAATATAGTACATTTTGTAACGGGGCAAGGTATCAATTGGTTATGGAAGTAAGCAAGGAACCCTTTTATTGTGTCACTTTATGTACATTCATTCTCTACTTCAAGTATTCTTCCTTCCCTTAATCTCTACTATATAAGCATGTCAATTTCCTGACATACACAGACTGAAAGATGGCTCATAACTCCAATGCGACTCTCCCACTCTTATTCATCCTTATTATCATGGCATCAGGTAACATTCTCTCTTTTTGCTATTTACTTACCAAGATGAAAACTCTTTGTTAGAAACACATTCTTATATTGTGTCAATCTAAATGCATTTTTCTATTTATTACTAACATCTTTGCCTGTTGGGTAGGAACAAAAATGTTTGCAAGAGCCAGAAATATTACCATAGTGAATGTGTGTAAAGAGACAGTATGGCCTGGAATATTTACACGAGGTGATGATGATAGTGGTGAAGGTTTTGCATTGAAACCAGGCCAATCTGCCTTCTACAATGCCTCTGATAAATGGAGTGGCCGCATATGGGCAAGAACTGGTTGCAGTTTCAGCAACAGCACCAACTCTTGCCAAACAGGCGATTGTGGCCCTTCCATAAATTGCACAGGACCAGGTAGTAAGCCAGTCACAATTGCCGAATTTACCCTCAGTCCCGACATCGATTTTTATGATGTTAGCCTTGTAGATGGGTTCAACGTACCTATATTGGTTCAACCTCTCAGTGGTAAAGGAAATTGTAGCAGGGCTGGTTGTGATGGAGACTTGAGGCAAAGTTGCTCATCTGATCTTGCTGTTAAAGACAACGGGAAGGTGGTCGGCTGTCGTAGCGCATGCGACCACTTTAACACTGACGAGTTTTGCTGTAGAGGCATGTATGGAGATCTTGGCTCATGCTCTCCTTCCAACTATTCCAAGAGCTTCAAACAAGTGTGCCCTGCAGCATCAAGCTATGCATTTGATAACAATTCAAGTGTTATTACATGTTCTGGGACAGACTATATCGTTGCCTTCTGTGCAGCAAGGTGAGTTAACATTTATTCAGAATATTGAAACATTAATAACAAGATAATATATATTTCTTATTGCTGAATGCAGGAATCAAACAGTGTGCTCTTACCAAGACAATAAGCTTTCATGTAATCACCCGAATGGCGCGAAGGCATTCTCTCAGAACTGGTGGCTCCTCCTGATGCTCGCGTTACCAATGACATTAAATTATGTTTGAGCTCCTGTTCAATGTCCATTTTGAAATCTAATGAAATGTTTCCTGCTATTCTTGATACTCTTTCTCACACCTAATCACTTGGATGATATTCTAGTGTTATTGCAGAATGCTAAAAGGAAATAAAACCAGGCACAATATTTTTCATTTCATTACTGAAAATGTCAGTTCCTCCTCATAACTTAATGCACACGCAAGCTAAAAACAGAGAGGAAAAGAAAAATATATTTGAAGAATCATTTCATTTAATAACAAAAATAAATAGAACACTAAAAATGTACAGGCTTACAGGGAAATTTCTGTTACGTTACTTCTTCAAAAGATTCTCAATAGTCTGTCTTCATAACAAATGCTTCAAGATCCTGAATAAGTAAGATATCCTTTTGTATAAATCACCTTCACGTCTTTATGTCATCTTCAACCAATGAATATGCCTGATCTAAATACGTTTCATGGAAGACTCAAACAATATGCACCACCCTGGCACATGACTTGTCAAGTAAGCTATTCTGGACCACTGGCACTTCGCAGCCTCATCCAAGCTTTCTTTTATGACAAGCATATATTAAACTATTGCAGAATGTAGATGACAAAAGCCATCTTGAAAAATTCATCAACTGTGATGTCAGTTTTACATGTCTAGGAACATCTACAAAAGCTGTACCTTTCCACATTCTGAAAGGACATATATATTCATTGAAATGCTACAGACATACAAAAGGCACATCCTACAGGGAAAACAGATTCTGTGAAGCTCCCACCTGAAACAGTATAAGATATAGTTGTTGATGGTAGCATATTATATGTCGTTATCTCACTGAATGACATGCAGGAACTTGCCCCGAATGGCGGTAGCAGAATACAAGAAGCACCTACTGAATTATTAAGGAAAAAAAAATGAAGAAAGAAAGAAAAGATCAGCCTGCTGACAAATTTAAGATGAAACAAGAAGAGAATCAAATTCATTTAAAAAGTTTACCTTGGTCAACTATAAATCACGCAGCCCTATCAGTTAAAGATGGGATGCATTCAAGTCTGTAAAAGTATTTGAAGCTCAAAATATTGTCTTATGTTCAGCAAAGCTCAGCACAAAACCCTGATCCTCCTTAAATTAAGTCTATTTGCATTTTGATTCAAGCAGTGTCATATATATCAGCGTATCATTACAAATGTAATAATTTTTCCACCTTGTCATTCTATCCTGGGCTGATGCACTAATCCACAGCTCAAGCAGTCAAAATACTGCAGCCAAAAAGAAGCAAATTCCCATGCTTATTGTGCTACATTTTCTGTACAAAAGAAGAGAACAAGGAAATTGTGTATTATCATTGTTATTATTATTATTTTAAATGAACATAGTGCTGATTACACTTACATGTAATGCATGGTCCACAATCTACCTATTCTTCCCACTTCTCTAACTTCTTTTTGATATCTTGTTCAGTTGTTTCCCTTGTTTGAATTGCTGTTCTGGACTCGTCACTTTCAAATGGTAATACAACTACAGGGGCTGCAGGAACTGTGTCCCAACGCTCCTTCAAAAAACTTATGAACTTCTTAACCATTTCCCTTCGGAACTCAAACTCCCGAGTGAAGAGATCCATGAGAAGGAATGCAAGAATGTACTTGAAAGGAACAATCAGGAGAATGGTGGCAGAAGTTAACAATAATAGTGCCACCTCAGTTGTTATCTGTTACAAAGTTTAGATTAAGATTAGTTTCCATTTTTCATCATGGTCAGAACAGTAAAAAAGAAACATGAAACCTTAAAGTTCTCAAAGTACAAATGCGAAATTAACCTCAAAAACAAACAACTGCTGACAAATTAAAAACCATAGTAAAGAGAAAGATCCTGATCATCATGAAGTTATCTCATTTAGTTACAGCAGCTTAGGGAACTGAAAGCACATTCACAAACTCATCAAACCTAAGGTGGGTTCTTTTGAAGCTCCACCTCATAAGATGTAAACAAAACTGACAACCTAATTATACATTGTTAAGCAACCAAAACTTCAAAATAAGAGCAAGAAAAAGAGAGGGTAGTAACAGTCTGGGAAGCTGTAAACTATAAGTTGTGAAGTAATGAAGGAGATCCTCAAAGAGACATTGGCACATACTTAGAGGTAGTTACAAATTTAATATTTATTTAGGTCAATATTTTGATTTCATTTTTTTGGCCTATGTATTTTCAGGAAACTAGACATTTTCCACATAGGTTACGCTATTTAGGAACTTGCAATTGTTTCTAATCATTTCTGATTAGTGCATGTCTTGTTTATGATTTGGTCTTGGCCTATAAGTAGGCATCACACTTAGAGCATGAAAGACAATGGGATTTTGAAAATAATAATGGTTTTCTCAAACTGTAATTTATTTTCACTTTTTCTTTCTCCCTTCTCTCTCCCTTTTCTCCTCCCTGTACTACACACAGACAAAATTTAAAAGTTCTGAGTGGCATAGAAACACTTGTTAACTCGTCAGACTATGTTACCATAGGTGGTTTTCCTAGTGCAAATTCTGCATATGCTAAAACAATGTAAAATTTATTACGAGACAGTTATTAACTGGTCAGACTATGGACTGTAAATCTTATAACGTTGAACATAAAACTTATCACAACAAAAGTTTAAAATAGAACATTAGACTTGTAAACTATTAAGAGTTCACATTCTAAAGTTCAAGTTCCATCTTAGGCTTCATGGCCATTAACATTGCAGTTATATCCCCAGTTAACAATTTTGGTAATTGAATGAAAGTTATAAACTCCCATGAATCATGGAAACATACCTGAGGCTGCCCTGAAAGAAATATTGTGCGTATTTTCAGAAGTGTGACATTCAGATTCTGGAGATAATTTTCCACATCCTGCATGGCATCTTTTACTGCTATAATCTTTTGAATAGTATTTGAAGGAGGCTGATCACGGATAGTAACTTTTCCAAAAGTTCTTCCCAGGCGACCTTGCACCTTCAACCCCTTGAGTGTAAGCATACCAGCTGCCAAAACCATCAGCGACATGGGAAATACATATGACAGCAAATTCCTGAAAAGGGAATCAAAATGTAAGCCTACTTTCAAACTACAAAGTGGAAATGATAGATACAGAGAATGCACTGAAAGAAAAATCCAATACACCTATTCCAGTTCCAGGAATATCCTCATTCATAGGGAAGATGAACCCTGTGTCCAATTTAACAATTCTCATCACGCAATGTCACATCAAAAATATAATCGACCAAAATTTGGAATGAAACATACCAAATAAGAATATGATATTCTTTTTCTTTTTTAAACCAAACAGAAATGTTGTATTTTAAGCATGAAAATTTTGACAAAATTAAGAACAAGCTGTCCTCTGTGTAAAAAAATAAAAATTATACTTACAGCAACACTGTCACTTAATTTCCTATTAAAGAAAGTAACAGGACATTCTAAGAGAGCCCTGATAATTGTCAAACACCATAAGGATCACCAAACAGACCTCCACAGAACAAAAACTTAAATGAAATCATAAAATCAGCAAAAACACATAACAAAAACTAATTGAAATCATAAAATCAAGCAAAAACACAGGCAAAAATATGCAGAAGATCTCACAAGGAGATGTGCTCTAAGCTCATTTTCTGATGCAAAGAACTATGAAAGAATTTTAGATACTAGGAACGAAATGATTTCCAGTGATTATTAATAATATATTGTGTCAGAAAATGTAAAAATACTGTTAGTGGAGTAACTTTGCAAAGATGAAGAACCTAGACATACTTCTTTTAAACCATATAAAAACTTCAGATTTCATCAACCAGCGAGGCAACATATCCAACTAAATTGGCAATCATTGCATCAATAATATCAAGAAAGGGTTCAATCACTCAAACCAAATTCCATACCAATAAAATGATGCCTAACAAGAACTAAACTCACAAAATTGACAAAAAAATCTGAGCAAGACATATCAAACTAATAAGGGAAAAGTACTAAAACATGAAGTAAGCAAATAATTTCAAATAAATGATTAACAATTTAATCATCTGTTAAACAATATTATCTTTTTCTTGGTATTAGGTGACAATTTGGAAACAAATTAGGCTTTATCTATGTGTTTGAGTTGTCCAATATAAGTTGTTACAAAGATGATTATTCTTCCTAGCAGAGGTACCTGAAAATTATAGCATAAGCAAATGCAAGAAAGGAGATAGTCAGGTGTGGCTCCTCCCAGCATCTAAGTTTTTCAAATTTCTTGGCAGTCAAAGTCAAAGGAAACATAAGTTCCTACAAAAAAAAATTTACCCACTGATGGGACCTGGATAATGAGGGTGTAGGAAAAGTGAAATAAGATAGCAAGTAGCGGATTGAGGGGATGTTGGCAGGAAACATCCATGGAATTAGGCTAGGACAGGTGGCGATTGGGGGTTAGGACAGCAAAGGAATTCAGTTAGGGAGAGAGAGAGAGAGCGCTGGAGGATAAAAAGTGAGGGAGAGAGCAGATTAGGGCAGAGAAGAATATACGGAAATTTGGGAGGAGCTAACCCTTGAAGTTAGCAATTAGGGAGGAGCTGGCCCTTGAAGTCCAGCATTGTTTTTCCTTTCATATTTTGATTTTGTCCTTTCGGGTTGATGTGCTAGGTATATTTTGTTGTTTGCTACCATTGTTATCGGTTTGTTGAATATCAATACACATATCTATTTTCTTCCTATTTCTTGGTTGTTGGCTATTTTTATTTTACTATTTTGTTGAGTTTTGGGAGTGGGTTTTCACCACCCACCTTCTCAACTATAATGAAATTTGAAAGTTCATTATGCAGAAAACAACAAGCAGAAGCAATATACACTCAAACTAATGTAAATACTATATATTGGCGACTCAAAATATTATATCACAGTACATACGAAAACTTCCATTATTTTTAGATTTCTATCTCTTTTCTATTTAGGACAGGTAAAGGTTCAGTAAAGGCCCCAAACAAAAGAAGCATAAGCCCACGTCCACACAAGAGAAGCACCAAAACCTAAGATAAAACATATTAATACCAAGATATTCTAAAATAGAGCAAAAGAGGGAGATTTCAGTCAGAGCCATGCATTAAATGACCAGAACAACTCTGTTTTAGTCAAGATAAACTCTGTTACTCATTGCTATAATGTTAAAATATATATTTATTGCTGCTACTGGCCTTCAAACTGATACAAAGTATGAACCTTTTTCAACTTTTGAAGATGCTCAAATAATGAGACAACAAGAAGATTTCAGCAAGCTTAAGCATGAAAAAAGGTGAAGCAACAAAAGCATCTCCATAAGATAAGGGTACGAAGGTCCACAAATTCTCTACTGTAGAATGATGAAGCATAAAGTGTCTGTATAGCAATCTGAATATCATGCTAGAGGATTATTGTAAAAACAATAACCTTTCAACTCCACAAAATCTCAGTGAAAGAATCTGAAAGCAATAATGACCATGACATGATAATATGCTTGACAACCTAATTGAATAATACAGCTCATTCATGTATTCCCCAAAAACAAAATTGAAAATTTCAAACATTAACCAATTAAACTTAGCACTGGAATTGAAACAAAGAAAAGATGAGGGATAAATAATGGAGAGAACAAGGAGGATGTAAGAAACAACGGACATTTTCCATGAATATAAAAAGTAAAGTTTACAAGGGAATAAAAATGAACAATAAAACAAAAAGCTGACACTAGAGAGGTGATAAGAAATTCAGCATCAACCATAAAAAAAGCCTCAGAACAAATTGCAGAGTAATTCCATTGGGTAATTTAAACCCAACATAACTGTAGTTAATATATCAGCCTCAAGGCAAAGAAATAAGAGAAACAAAAAATTGGAACTCGCAACGTAGACTATAATAGCTCTTTGAAACAAATTTGAAAGGAATCATTTTCACATTGCAGATGCAAAAAATAAAAAATAAAAAATAAAAAAATAGTTCATTTCTTTTTTCATTTTCTTCTCAGAAATCCAAGGTAGCAGTTGATACGAACAAACAAAATGGTTTTTAAAAAGAATCATGTTAATCACCATGCAATCTCAGTTCCTGTTCCCAAAACCTATGCTAATCTTCAGCAGGAAGACAGTTGCATAAATTTCACCAAGGTATTCCATGGTTTCTATCCTGGCTCCTTCAAAAATTAAAAAATAAAAAGCCAAGAATGAATTAAAAAAAGGATAAAATAGCAAGCCTTGAAAAGGTCAATGTTACCGGGTATTCCTTTAATCATTGCAGCATCAACTGTTGCTTGAGTTTTTCAACAGTCTGGGACTTCTCTTTGCATATCAATGTTGCCCCTTTCTACAAGAGTCAAACCTGCTACAACAAGATTTTTACTTAATATTACTCCTTGTCTTACTGAAGAGTTCTTCCAGAAACTAGTAGAAACACTGGAAGCCCAAGATGGAGACATCACCCACTTCCTCAAGTAAACACTTCCATCATTGTCAAACACATGATTACTACTTTCATATATCTCATCCAAAGGTTTTGTTCCTTGAGCAGGTTTTTCTCCTGGCTCAGTAAATTTAGTAACCAATGGTCCAGCCCAATAATATGCAGCAAGAGTTTGGCACACAATATCACCGTAGGGTGCATATTGCAAATATGAGAACAGTACAAGTTTTATAGGATCATCCAACAACTTGCGCATAAACTGAAGGGCCTGCAGTCTTGCAATACTGTTGACAGCACTCATAATAGCCCTTTCCTTCCCTTTGTGGGCACCATATACTTGAAATATTAATTGATCACTATCCCTGGGTCCATAATCACAAATAAACTTGTGTGAAGCAATAACTTCACTAACGAATGCATGCCAAACATCCCGTCTTAACTCACCTCCCAAGTCGACAAATTCCAGCACCCATGTCCCTGACCTGATTATAATTGAGATGTAAATGTAAAGAGAGTAGGAAATTTACCGGGAAGGGCAGACAGATACAAGACCATCAACTATGTGACTCAATACTCAAGATACATTATGCGACTCCTGAATTTGGTTTCAATTATTTACCTCCTTATATTTACCCTTGTATTTATGAAATCTGTTTACTGTTTCTTCTCAGGGGAAAAATGAAAAGAAAAATAGAAAGAAATATACTTTTCTGCTAATAAAATTTAACCAAAATGCAAACATTGACAGATATACTGGCATACAGATATAAATCAAGGAGAGTAACTATTATTATTATATTATTATTATTATATTATTATTATTATACAAAAGAATTGTAAACAATTATACACAGTTATACTTCAAAGCACAAGGACTGATAGACTCGAGAAAGAAGTCCTTGAACACCCACCCACGTGAACACATGATGGCTCCTTGAGTCATACAACATGCAAATGAAATCAATCTTTAAATACTCTTGACTTGATTTTTTAATGAGAAATATTTGAAGGTTCCTTTTTCTTTATGTTATAATCTTACATTTTCTAGACTATATTTACTACTGAATACAAAAACAAGATTAACTTTTGAGTAGCTCTTTCATTCTTAACCATAATAATGCAGTTTTAATGCTTGCATCTGATCAACATCAATTATTTACGAAACCTTACTCCAGTATCCATGTAACTTCACAGGAAAAGGTATGTAAAAAGCTTACTCACTCAATGCCAGATGAAACAGAGACAGCTGAATCAAAAAGATCAAAACCCAAAGGTCCAACTTTTGCTTTCTTTACCTGTAATCCATGTCTTGCAAGATCAAGCCTTTTGACACCTTTTTGCCCCAGCAAGCCAACAGCCTATGAAATAGTTGAAATGCAATAACTTATTAAGAAAGAACGCGAAAAATAGAAGGATTAAATTTTACCAGCTCCAAAGTTGTTTGGGACCAGATATGACACAATAATTTTTATCATACATCCTTCTTAAATGGCTAGAAGAAATATAAACAATATTGATTAAGCTAAAAAGCACCAAAAAAATAAACGTGCTCTTTGTATTAGTACAACTGTAAGACATAGATGTGAGTGACAAATGTATATAACAGAACATTATTTGAACCGAAGTGACAATAGAGAATGTGTATCTTGTAACTGACTTAACCCTTTTTCCTAATCACTACACTGCCCACACTCAGGGAGAAATTTCTGACTCTAGGTCAGGAAATCAAATCAAAACATATACTTGAAAGCACTGCCTTTTATCCTATAGTTCTGAAAACTAACACTTTATGTAAGAAACAAACAAGACAACATTAAGCATCCAAGTTGTTTTGAGCAATTCAAATTTCTATTGCGTTACAAAGTTACTTCGGCAATTAAAAGACAGTATCTTAACTCATGCAGGTTACTTTAGCCATTGAAAGATATAACTCACAATCATGAACAGAAATTCTTATTAATCTTAAGAACCCTCTAAGCAAAAACCAACAATTTGTATGGTAGGAAACTTCACCTTTCGTGAAAACACTTTGGATTAGAAAATGCAGAATGTTTATCATTTAAGCTCAATTTCTTTAGACTTTCTTTGAAAAAAAATCCTAACCCTTAAAATCAATCACTAACTTAGGAGAAAAGCAAAAAAATAAAAACAAAAAAGAAATACCTCAAAATACAATGCTTTATCAGTTAAAGTAAGTTTTCCTGGCAATGCCATGTTATTCTCCCATTTTATGACAGGCCTCTTCCTGCTGGAACCAATGCATAAGATTCTCTCCCTAGAAAGCTGAGAAGATTCACGAATCTGGTACGAGTTCTGTCCTTCATGCACTGTGCAACAAAACCAGCAAGAAATGAGCATCCAAAAATGTAATAAGAAATGATTTAACCCCAAACAAATGGACCAAAACCTAAACCAGCAATATAGGTACAGTTATGTCACATGTAATCCCTGTATTTATTTTCTGAAACTCCCATATTGCAAAAAAATTATATTGTACTTTTCTTTACCTAGGTCAAAGGAAACATATCATATAGGAAATTGGAGGAAACCATCCCAAAGCCGTTACTCTGCAATGAAATTCATCCAAAGAGAACAGCCCAGCTTAACTAGTTCATAGATGAATGGAAACATAGAAACATAAATTAATTGAAATTAAGTCCACAAACCTTCAGGCAGGGATGGATGTCTGAGCTATATGTTGACAAAAACCTAAACCAGCAATATTCCACTAAATTACGGGCATCAGAGTAGACAGATTCAGGAACAAGTGCTATAAATATCTTCTGCATTTTTTGTCCAGTCAAACCGTTCATCCTGCATTTCTTAAGTTCCCAAAGTCAAATCCTAATTCTCGTATTATCAAGACGGGCAGACAACACTCAGTCAAAATACCATAGTTCTCCATACAGATTCCATCATTTATGATGATGTTCGAGTATCCATTGGTCAAGCAAATAAATTACATTCACACACTCACAAACACACTATACAGCTACTGCATGCAAACTAATTGTACACATTAGAAATTCAGAAATTGCGTATGATGGATGGAATTGCTAATTGCACCAAAATGTTAGGAAAAGCATAGCATGAAAATTTGCAAGTCTCCATTGTTAAGCATATTAAACTTAGCCAAAAAAGTAAACATCAAAACAAAAGAAAACTCACATCTTTCATCTCATTTTAAACAAGCATAACTTCAAAAACTATAAAATTACATGTTTCATTATCCACGTAAATTTAAGTAACATGCAGGAGAAACTTAATTGATAGGAATTAAGGACATAAAATGCCACCTTTGCTCACCAACAAATTTAGTTTGACAAATGATGATTTTAATTATATGCAGACTAGATCCTTACATCGAATCTTATTTGTACGCACTCAGTAGCGGATTTTGGCTTAAAGGGGAAATGAATAATACACTAGAGAATTTTCGTAAGACACTGCTTCTCCTATAATTTCCATCCTTTTTCTTTTCTCTTTAAGGAGAGTCATGATACTATCTGAAATTTTCTTCCAAAATATCTAATAGATCTTTCTTTGTATCATCAAAAAAATAAGAACAGACATTCAAAAACTAATTTGATCCCAAAAAATTCACACTCCCACCTGCAAAATTGCTCAATAGATACAATAGCAGCTAAAGAAAGAATCCCATTCGGCGTATTACTATCAATGGTTTGTTCTGTCATAAAAATATCCTCCATCTCTTGACTATCAAATTCATTTCTCGGATCAGGCTTCCCACTGTGACCCGTCTTCACCAGCGCCTCATTCAAGAAATTTTGAGTCTTGGATAGCCATGAATTAAATGTTTCTTGTACTGCACCTGTCAACACAACAAACAAATCCACAAACAGAACCATAAAACAAAAAAGAACATATAGAAACTAAAATAGCATCAATAAAGGATAAATTCCCTCATAATTTACAAATAAATAACAGTAATTCACAACAAAAAGAAAGAAAATCCCAAAAGAAATAAGTTAAAGAGCTTACTGGTGTCAATATCATTAAGCTTCCATCTATCTCCAAGAGACTGACCCACAATCTTGAACCTTAACCTGTGGTCTAAAGAAGAAGAAGAAGGTCTTGGGAAAAATCCCAGCTTAGAAAGCTCTCTATGGCACCAAACTGAAGAACTGGAAGCAGGTGAAGATGGCTTCAGGGGGGGAAGTGAAAGTTTTGAGACCCTTTTTCTTCATTTTTTTTTTTTTTTTCTTTTTGTTTCTAGGTTTGTTTGTCTATGAAGAAAAAAAGAGGAAATTTAACTCCCCAGACATCCCAAGTTTGCATTTAACAAAATGACCCTGAAAATCTTTTTGATTTTTTTTTAATTTAGAAAAGCTAACGTGACACACTTAAGATTCATTAAACATGTAAAATGGGTAAACTGAAAAGATTTAAATATATGTAGGTAAAATCATAATTAACGAACGTTGTTTAAATTTTAAAATTTAAAAATAAGCCCCCACCCTTCAAAATCGCTTAATCAAGCCATATACCCAAAAAACGACTGACGAAAACTATTCCATTCTCTGTGATTTCCGACGACTACAGTGCCTAAATTCTGACAAATTTTCAATCCACTTTCAATCATAAAGCTTCCTTACACAAAACCATGGCTGGCATTCACAAAGAGGAGGAAAACCCAGCCCCACTTCGAATCCTAGACTCCGGTGGCGCCAGCAGTTCAAAGGCTGTCGAAGACTACGCTTCGGTGGATCACCTGATGAGTGAAGGTGGTCCACAGGTAGAGGAGACAACGACAGCATAAGAACAGAGAGAAGAATCGGAAAACGGTTTTGAAGAGGAGGACGACGACGAGAATTCAACTGAGAAGGAAGACGCCGATGAAGAAATGGTACTTTTTTTAACTTGTTTTTTTGAATTGGATGAGAAAATGGATTGATTTGTGCGAATTTGGGGGAGATGTGGTTGTGGCGTTTTGTCGAGCAGTTGGTGGGCATTGATGAAGTGGCTTTGTTTGGGTTCCAGAGGATGGGGGAAGGCAAGAGAGGTCATAGGGAGGTTGTTTCAGAGAATTTTGTGGGCTAGGGATGGTAGGAGGTGGCCAAATTTGGTGGGCTGGTAGGGCTGCCCTGCATATTGGCAAGGCTGGCCACGCACAGCGCTTGCCAATATGGGCTTGCATGATTGTTGGCTATGATTGTACCAAACAATCATGCAAGTCCTACTATAAAGCTGTAAAGGTTGCATAATTGTTTGCAGGGCTGGTTATGGTTGTTGTGTTAAATTGCAGGGCTAGCTATGATGCATTAGATTTTTCGTTGCTTTATTATATAACTAACGCCCCACTTGAGATACGTAGCTAATGTTTATTGTATTGTCTAAATGTTTATTGTTTTGCTCTCAATTGAGTTTGTATGTTGGTAATCTTGTTTGGTTGGCCTTGGTTGAAGTGATGTGTTGGTTTGGTTGAGTGTTTACCCTGAAATTGGTTAAAACTTAGCGAATTTTGAGGTTACAGTCTTCGCCGTGGCGACGTAGGCCTTGGATTTCTTCGTCGGGGCAAGGAAAAGTCTTCGCCGCAGCGAAGAGTCGGCAGAAGAGTTGGGTGAAGTTTCTAGAGAATTTTTCCATAGGGGCAAAATGATCATTCTACCCCTAATTAGTAGGAAAAGTGGAGAGTGAAATATAAGAAAATTTCATGGAGAATGCATTAGAGTTGGAGGTGTGAGTGCAATGAATTAAAGGACAAAGATGGAATTTCTAAGAAAGAGCAAGGGCAAAATGGGAAAGGATGGTTATAATATGAGTTAAAAAGGGATTAACTATAGCAAACCCTTTATTCTTCTTCTACCACCACCATTCCCATTCACCACTTTCTCTCAACTCTTCATTCAATCTTTCAAGGATTTTAGAGGGCTTTTTGAATGGTTTTGGTAGAAAGTTAATCTAAAGCATCCTAAGGTAAGGATTCTTGCTTTAGATGTGAATTTATTTATAGATATGTTGAAGTCTTATAGTATTGTTGATTAAAGTTGTAGAGAAAAGACAAGCTACCAAAGAAAAAGAGAAGTGCTAATGGAGTCACTTACTTACAAGAGTAAATCCAACCCAAGTTAAGTTTTAAGAACTCCTTTGAGTAAAGATTTGTTTATGCATGTATGTATTATGCTTGTTGAGAGATTGAGATGTTATGAGTATTTATCTATGTTGTTATTGAATATAATTGAGTTATGAGAAACGTTTTGATTGCATGATGATGAGTTGAGTTTGATTGAAGTTGGAGAGAGTTTTGAGCAAACCCTATGGGAGTGTTTTTCCTTGACAAGAACTTAGAGTGTATGAGGGAGTTTTCTCTCATTTTTGGATAATTAAAGAGAGGAGAAGAGTTATAGTTAAAATAGAGTTTTTGTATGCACATGAGTTGTTTAATGAAATGCTTAAGAGAGGCATGAGTAAGAGTAGAGAACCTTAATTATTGCTACATGGCATAATTGCATTTCATTAGTGCATGAATGAGCATGAGTCATTCGTATGCATTAATTGTGTATTGGAGAAGTAACTTGAGAAAGAGTAAAGAATTTTGAGAAGCAACTACTCTAAGAGTAAAGAGAAAGAGAGATTAAGCACTAGAGAACAAA
>NW_022196782.1:104607-107194 GCF_008641045.1 Pistacia vera | reverse complement strand
ATCCTAATTGTTGATAGTTTGTGCAGAAACCAAGTTGAAGCCCATGAACCTCTGCCAAATTTTACCTTCTCATGCTATCTGCTTTGTCTCACACTAGATAAAAAAAAAAAGAATCATTATATATTTGGAAACTTCATTTATAATGTTAAGTAAACACAAACCCAAAAGCTAGAGCTGGGTAAAAATCCAATAATAGCATGTTAACTCTAACACACTACCTTATGTGAATTGGATGCAATCACAACCTTGAACACAAACCTAAATTATAATTTAACAAATGTAACAGTGTATTCAAACACAAGACTATTTTCGTTGAATCTGGCTCTAAAAATGATAGAAAATTCCAATTGCGTTTGTGCATTTTTTATTTTTCTGGGCCGTTACCCACATAAACGCAACCAAAATATGCCTCATAATTGTGCTTCTGTTTCTACCAAAAAGGTGCCAATGTGACAATTTTAGTTTGGAACCATAGAATATGATCGTTTTGCTTATTACTTAACATTTAACTTGTATTATGGTAATTCTTTATCTTACTGAAATGCTTGAATATTGCTCATCAATGAGATATAATCTCGCTTGTGGCTTAACATGTTACTTGATTTTTTTTAATTTATTTTTTTATCTTTTCTTTTGGTTCCAGGCAGCTGACAGTGAAGAGGGAAGGACTGGCTGCATAAAGTCAGATGGGGATTTGTTCATTGCTGGAACTCAAGCAGGGTTGATGACCGAGATTGGTGAACATAGCATCTTTCACCCAAGTGAATTCTACCCAGTATGGACAGTTGAGCCTCCTACCGATGCTCTCAAACAGGTGCTCCATTATTGTACGGGATGGCAGAATGTCCACCGGCCAGCCGATCAAGTGTTAGCTGCTGAGTAGCCTTACTCTAAATATCTATAAACATCTATGATTCAATTTCCGTCCCTTCGTTTTGTTTTTTGCTTGGATTTCTTCTATGATCTTATTGCCTTTCTAAGGGCTATGTAAATTTATTTGCTGCTTGTATATTGCAGCCTATCTTTAAAGTTCTTAAGGATAACAAAAATGAAATAATAAAGTCTGTTTGGTTTATTATTTTATACCTTATTCTTAATCCTTTTATCAAAATAACTTTTTGTTTCATTATTTATGAAATATTATTATATTTTATTCAATTATTTTTAGACTCCTTAAGTTTATTAATTTAATTAAACACCTATAGAAAAAAAAAAGTTTAAAAATTAAATAAAATACCCTCACCCACCCACCCATAGTTGCCAAATTCCGGCAATCATCGTCGAAAGTAGTCGAAATCTGTCACAACGGCGTACAAACGACCGGAATTAGCTGGTAATTCGTCGATCTGGTCGTCATTTTTTGTCGTTATTGACGGCCAAATTTGACCTTTTGCGGTCGTTGACAGCCATATCCGGTTGTAGATCTAGTCTTTTCGGCCAGATCTGTGGTGGATATGGCCGGAAAAGGCCAGATCGACGTACAACCGGCCATATCTGTGGTGGATATGGTCGGAAAAGGCTAGATCAATGCACGATCGGTCAGATCTGACCGGTCTATGTCATAAAGTCATATACCAACCAGATTTTGGCGATGGTGGCCAGAATCTGGCACTGTAGGTGGGTGGGGGTGTTTTTGTCATTTTATAAAAAATTTATATATTGAGGTGTTTAGTTAAATTAGCAAACCTAGGAGGTTTTTCTTGTTAATTTTTAAATTTTATCTCGTAATAATCACCGTACTCAATTACCTAATACTATTTCTAAAATCTTATCCAAAATAACAAACCAAACGAACCCAAAATCACGATGTGTGTCTCTTGGTGAGCCTCTACACTATTGATTGTTGCAAATGGAAGGTTCTGGAATTGATCCATATTGTATTTTAAACGCTACATTAGATTAGTTAATGGTAATTTGGTCATGTGGGGTTGGGGTTTTATTTTCATTTTAGCCATTTTTGTCTTAATCCATATGGTGGACTTGAACCATACGAGGGACGTTTTACTTAATAGTCGATATCATAATACTGTAAATTGATTGATCTGGGTCCGTAATTCAGTATCCATTACACAGATTATTAATTGTTTCGACTTTTCATATGGCTAAGTTGCACTTATTTTCCATCGTTTTCATTGAATTTCGGTGCCAGAATCAGCCAATAGTTCTTGAAATGGCCTCCGCCAAGTTGAACATGATGTTACAAAGGGCACAAACAATTGGCGATCAAATTTGTAATTCCCCACGAAATGGCTGAAAACTTAGGACCAAATTAATGTTGCTTGCGGCCCGGCAGCATTCAAAAGCGTGCAAGTTGAGAATTAAATTGAAATTCAATTACAAACTGAAATATTGTATACTGTATTTAATATTTATGAATGACAAATTTGAAGTCAATCAATTATTATTATTATTATTATTTTTTGAATTGTAAATAAATTATCTTCTAAAAAAACTATTTAAGATTCTTCCGTTTTACCATGAAAACAGCTGTATCATTTGACTTATAGGTTTCAAGTTTGGTGTATGAGATTGAGAAATGACAGTCTTTTCACGTCTCCTTCGGAAACTTAAAATGTCTTTATCATTC